>NC_091243.1:13598727-13663727 GCF_040958095.1 Procambarus clarkii | reverse complement strand
GCCCATCTACAACAGAGTAGCAGAAGGTTCACCCTCTGCAATATGGTATCTTCAGGCCACCAAGTTAGACAGGTTAAATATCCCGAAAGTAATCCACTGGGAAACAGCAGTTCAGTTTTATAGACTACGTCTAGGTTACAGATGCAACTGGGAAATTAGTGAACCCAGAGAGTGTGGGAATGCATCTTCTGCCAAACAAAGAAAAGCCACTACTTCACTATCCCCTGGAATGTGAAGCAACCAAGGACCTAAGAAGAGCTTGAAGAGTACCTGAATCTTGCAGTTACCACCCTGAAGTCATCAACACTGCCACTCTTCTGGTAATGAATACTGTCAAGCAGTATCCTCTCCTGTGACAGCGGCCACGTAGTAAGGTTTGACGATTTAAATGCGAGCACAGCACGCAGTATATCCTTTCACGACCAAAGATCACTTTCACTCTAAAAATCTACCACTTAGGGGCTATTCATGCCCGTGCCACCTCTTTGGTGGCTTAATCTCTAACAATCAATCACTCTCCCTCCCGTACCATGAAAACCCCAACCATCCACTGATCTTCAGTATCAGTTATTGGTTCTGGTAATGGCTCCAAAAAGAGCCTCCACTTACGGGCCATTCATGCCCGTGCCACCTTCTGGGGTGGCTTATTCTTTATCAATTAATCTCCCACCACAATCTACTTGATAATGGTCCAGGACGGACCGAAAGGTCGTCGTTTCTTCATCTTCTGGTGTGTAGTTGGGTCATCAAATTTTCAGCCACGTTATCGTGACTCAACGTCTGCACACATGGAGTAGATTGTGGTCAGTATAACTAAGCAAAGTCCCTCTACTGGCATGTATTGTTACACTAATGACATTTGTTTACTAAACATAGTACGTGACATTGTGATACATTATAGTACGTGACATTGTGATACATAATAGTACAAAGATAATAAAAGTTGGTGCTTGGGATTTTTATACTGGCTTGTAAATAAAATATAATTGAATTAAACAATGCTCACTTTGGCATTTACTGCCACTGATTGCTTGCATGCTGGAGTGTCAGTGATGAAGATATATGATCTGAACATCTGGAGGTGCGGGAAGACAAAGTACGATACTCACGCGTAGGACTCGCCAATGCGGTCTGAGCTGGTATCGTAGCTGTTGTGGTAACCAGGATTAGGTCCATACTGTTGCAGAAAGGAATTGTTGTCTGAAGATGCCAGAAAGTCTCTGTTATTTTCATCTCTATAACCTTGATGTGTATCATTGCTGGTGCTGTAACCCTGTTGCTGGATGTTGGTGTTACTGATGCTATACTCCAAGTTGTTCCCATTGCTGCCATACAATCCTCGTGCCATTTTATCTGAAGCAGAGGCGAGGATATATTGTACGCTGTCAAGATCTCTGGTATATATATATATATATATATATATATATATATATATATATATATATATATATATATATATATATATATATATATATATATATGTCGTACCTAATAGCCAGAACGCACTTCTCAGCCTACTACGCAAGGCCCAATTTGCCTAATAAGCCAAGTTTTCATGAATTAATTGTTTTTCGACTACCTAACCTACCTAACCTAACCTAACCTAACTTTTTCGGCTACCTAACCTAACCTAACCTATAAAGATAGGTTAGGTTAGGTTAGGTAGGGTTGGTTAGGTTCGGTCATATATCTACGTTAGTTTTAACTCCAATAAAAAAAATTGACCTCATACATAATGAAATGGGAAGCTTTATCATTTCATTAGAAAAAAATTAAAGAAAATATATTAATTCAGGAAAACTTGGTTTATTAGGCAAATCGGGCCTTGCATAGTAGGCCGAGAAATGCATTCTGGCTACTAGGTACGACATATATATATATATATATATATATATATATATATATATATATATATATATATATATATATATATATATATATATATATATACACACAGTAGAATATACATATATCTATAATCACTAAGAACTCTATTGGCCCGATCAGGATCTGAACCCTAGCTGCCAAGGATCTCCTCTTGGCGTACAGGGTACTGTAACTACTAGACCAATGATTATAGACGATCATTGGTCTAGTGGTCACGGTATTCTGTACGCCAAGGGGTGATCCTGGGCGGTGGGGGTTTGAAGCCTGGTCGGGTCCATTGAGTTCTTGGTGATTAATGGCTCGCACGTTCATACAGCCTTTGTGTGTCTGTCACACACACACACACACACACACACACACACACACACACACACACACACACACACACACACACACACACACACACACACACAGTGCGAAAGCTGGAGATGAAAGGGAAGGTACTCCATTGGATAAGGGAGTACCTAAGTAACAGAAGGCAGCGAGTCACTGTGCTGGGTGAGGTCTCAGATTGGCGAGACGTCACCAGTGGGGTCCCGCAGGGTTCAGTCCTTGGACCCATACTGTTTCTTATATATGTAAATGATCTCCCAGTTGGTATAGAATCCTTCCTCTCATTGTTTGCTGATGATGCAAAAATTATGAGGATTAAGACGGAGGAAAACAGTATGAGACTACAAGATGACCTAGACAGACTGCATGAATGGTCCAACAAATGGCTACTGAAGTTCAACCCGAGTAAATGTAAGGTAATGAAACTAGGCAGTGGAAACAGGAGGCCAGACACAGGATACAGAACGGGAGATGAAGTCCTTCATGAAACAGACAGAAGGATTTAGGAGTTGATATCACACCAACCCTGTCTCCTGAAGCCCACATCAAAAGAACAACATCGGCGTATGCGAGGCTAGCTAACATCAGAACTGCCTTCAGGAACCTGTGTAAGGAATCATTCAGAACCTTGTATACCACATATGTAAGACCAATCCTGGAGTATGCGGCCCCAGCATGGAGGCCGTACCTTGTCAAGCACAAGACGAAGCTTGAGAAAGTTCAGAGATATGCCACTAGGCGGCGTGGGAGGTGTAGGTGCAGGCAAGGTGGTGTACGTAGGCGGCGTGATATGAGAGTAGGGAGGTGTGGGGGATGAAAGGGGAGGATGTGGTGTGACCTACTACCAGTAGGCGCCGCTGACAACGCCCGTCACGCACAAATCTCACGCACGCATGCATTAAAGTCACTTCAACATGCACATATTCTCTCTCGCGCGCGCGGGCGAGCGCACACTGGAGGGGTGGAGGGGAGGCGGAATAAGAAATCATGATAGCAACTTAAAAATATCTAAGGTTAATTGACAGCGTAACATGGTTCAAACGTAGAACAGCAGAATGATACACTAATACCTCACTGAGATGTCAATAAGTTCATTAGTGTTAGACTTGTCAATACATGGAATGTGTTAGTAGCTGCAGTGGTTGAAGATAAATTAATAGATGTAAATATGATAAAACAAGTGGGAACCGAGTCAGTACATTCAACTCAGAATACACATCTAGGAAATAACATCTAATAATACCCATTACCCCAATATTAGTACTTAAGACATACATCTTCACCAGATTAATAATAACCTCAGTCAATTTATATAACGAACTACTACAATGTACCTTGTCATCTAACCTGATCTGTTTGATTAAGGACCTGTCCGAAACGCATTGCGTGTTAATGGCTTTGCAAGAATGTAAAAATATCATAATTTATGTAATCTCAGTTTCCGTGAGTGAGTGGGGTCGACCGCTGGATGTAATGGACTTGAGTCGAGGACGGGTTGCTATAAATGCTTTACCCACGTACTACAAATATAAATGATCGCCAACAGAACCTAACCTAACCTATGCCTATATGTGCCTGTGGGTCCCCAAAGGCGCAGCGAGGGGTCCCATATGGAGAAGTAGGTTTATATATTAAAGAGAACCTTTTATGCACATAGCTCCTGAACTCTACGATGGAGATGGAATAGGTAGATACAGTACTTGGAATCAAAGTAGAGAAGGTAAATATAGTTATTACTCCAATATACAAGCCGCCAGATAAAACGGTTAAGCACAAACAAAAAGAACTGCCTCGATAATTTAGCAAATCCAGTGCCAGATATTAACTTCCTTGAAGACTTCAGTCTACCCAGTGTGTTGAAGGTGACCTTTCCGTGTACCCGAGAGGACGGAAGACTACTAATCTCTGGCTGTCGAGACCATCACCCATTTCACAACTGGACACACAATTGCACACACGTCTTCTGTCTTACGAAAGTATTAGTATGATAACCCATATTTTCGTTTAAAAAACCATGGAGGAAAGCATTACTGTTTAACCAAAACGATCTTATTTTTTACTGTCATTTCATAGAATGAGAGTACGTACATACCATTGATGTTTTTACATTCTTGTAAAGCCACTAACACGCATAGCGTTTCGGGAAGGTCCTTATAATCTAACAATTTTAAGTAGGTAATTTGTTGCAAAAGAAGAATATTAAATGGTTCATTGTAAGAACATTTGAGGATTATCAACAGGTACATTGGATCATAATTTGAGGACTATTATTAGGTATACAATGTAACAAAATTTGCGTTCAACAGCACAAATATAATATAAGTTACTATGGAATAGAAGCGTTTCAATAAAAAAGGTGAAAATAGATTTACGGAGTAGTTGACAATTAAGACGAACAAAGCATCGAAGGAATGAACAGCGTCATTAATAACTGTACGGTAGTGTAAATGCCCCTTATGCCCACTCCACAACACCCTAAGGCAGCGACAACACCCCTAAGGCAGCGACAACACCCCTAAGGCAGCGACAACACCCCTAAGGCAGCGACAACACCCCTAAGGCAGCGACAACACCCCTAAGGCAGCGACAACACCCCTAAGGCAGCGACAACACCCCTAAGGCAGCGACAACACCCTAAGGCAGCGACAACACCCTAAGGCAGCGACAACACCCTAAGGCAGCGACAACACACTACGACACATGTGTGCGTCTTAGTGTGGAAACAAGTTAGTTTAGTTCATTTATTATGCACCCCATACCCATCTTGTGGGCGGTAGTGGAAAGGGTTACAGAGGCACATAATGGGCTCAGGGACTGAACCCCACAATTCATTTAGCTAGGCAAGTTACAATCTTGATGAGCTAGTTACAAAATTCAATATAAGTCGTCACATCAACAATGGGTTCGAGATCGACCTCAAGTACAGGTTCTAAATTAAGCAACTTGTGGAAACAATCGACTCGAGAATGGTCCAAGACGGACCGAAACGTCGTCGTCCCTTCACCTAGTGTGTGGTCTGGTCAACAAAACACATGGAAATTTAGTACTAAGTTGCTGAATCAAAAACAACAACATGTAAACACCTTTCGCGGTCGTAGGGAGACCGCATACAGCCCCGCTCCTGTGCCAGGTAAGTCCACTACGGGATCACCATAGCCCGGCTACTTGCCGCTCCTGTGCCAGGTAAGTCCACTACGGGATCACCATAGCCCGGCTACTTGCCGCTCCTGTGCCAGGTAAGTCCACTACGGGATCACCATAGCCCGGCTACTTGCCGCTCCTGTGCCAGGTAAGTCCACTACGGGATCACCATAGCCCGGCTACTTGCCGCTCCTGTGCCAGGTAAGTCCACTACGGGATCACCATAGCCCGGCTACTTGCCGCTCCTGTGCCAGGTAAGTCCACTACGGGATCACCATAGCCCGGCTACTTGCCGCTCCTGTGCCAGGTAAGTCCACTACGGGATCACCATAGCCCGGCTACTTGCCGCTCCTGTGCCATGTAAATCCACTAAGGGATCACCATAGCCCGGCTACTTGCCGCTCCTGTGCCAGGTAAATCCACTACGGGATCACCATAGCCCGGCTACTTGCCGCTCCTGTGCCAGGTAAGTCCACTACGGGATCACCATAGCCCGTGCTACTTGCCGCTCCTGTGCCAGGTAAGTCCACTACGGGATCACCATAGCCCGGCTACTTGCCGCTCCTGTGCCAGGTAAGTCCACTACGGGATCACCATAGCCCGGCTACTTGCCGCTCCTGTGCCAGGTAAGTCCACTACGGGATCACCATAGCCCGGCTACTTGCCGCTCCTGTGCCAGGTAAATCCACTAAGGGATCACCATAGCCCGTGCTACTTGCAACTTTGTTCAGAGTAGCTGAATCTAAAACAACAACATGTACGCTTAGTATACCTCTATACTAAGTGTATAGCTTATATTCCTAAAGTTGTCACATCGTCGACTAAACATTAAACAGTAAAAATGTAAACATTAGGTGTTTCTTCACTCTCTAGATGGAAAAGGTATTTACACAGAATGGAAAATATCCATCAGAAAATTAACAATAGTCACGAGGCCAAGAATATTGAATGAACATAAAATATTGTGTGGATACTCACAAGAGTGATTTGCGTTCCAGTAGGAGGACAATGTAATATAATTATAGTCACAGTCTTCCTTCAGGTGAGCGCGAGACAGTCTCCACTCCACGGCCACACAGGCAACTGAACCTGTCGACGCTCCGGCCTGAACCATGACAAACATTCCGTTTTCTTTTGTTAGAATAGCACCATTTTCATTGTCTTTGTTGATGTGACGACTTATATTGAATTTTGTAACTAGTTCATCAAGATTGTAACTTGCTTAGCTAAATGAATTGTGGGGTTCAGTCCCTGAGCCCATTATGTGCCTCTGTAACCCTTTCCACTACCGCCCACAAGATGGGTATGGGGTGCATAATAAAGAAAGAAATAATAATAATTATAGAGGCCGTGCGTAAATGGAGACATTTTCCTGCTAGGTTTCATTTTGTGCTGATTACTGACCAAATTAATTCAGATTTAGAAGAACTAAGAAATGCACAGAGACCTGAAAGCTGCAGTATTAAAAGTTATGACAAGTTCCGTAATAATAGGTATTTGTATGGTCAGCACAGTAACCGGACCGTAATTAAATGGTGTAATTACTTACACCGTAATTAAATGGTTAACATTATTAATTCCATTAGACAATAATTAAACGGCAAATGGTTAAAATTTATGTATTGAACTATTTATCAAGTTACGAATTATAAATGGTTAGTATAACTAAATTATCGTCAGCTGAAGGCTTCGACAGTGAAAATGGATGAGGTGTGGTAGAGATTAGTGGGTCCTGCTGTGGTTAATGGCGTCGTCTGAGTGGGTCCTGCTGTGGTTAATGGCGTCGTCTGAGTGGGTCCTGTTGTGGTTAATGGCGTCGTCTGAGTCGGTCCTGCTGGGGTTAATGGCGTCGTCTGAGTGGGTCCTGCTGTGGTTAATGGCGTCGTCTGAGTGGGTCCTGCTGGGGTTAATGGCGTCGTCTGAGTGGGTCCTGCTGGGGTTAATGGCGTCGTCTGAGTGGGTCCTGCTGTGGTTAATGGCGTCGTCTGAGTGGGTCCTGCTGTGGTTAATGGCGTCGTCTGAGTCGGTCCTGCTGGGGTTAATGGCGTCGTCTGAGTCGGTCCTGCTGGGGTTAATGGCGTCGTCTGAGTGGGTCCTGCTGGGGTTAATGGCGTCGTCTGAGTGGGTCCTGCTGTGGTTAATGGCGTCGTCTGAGTGGGTCCTGCTGTGGTTAATGGCGTCGTCTGAGTGGGTCCTGCTGTGGTTAATGGCGTCGTCTGAGTGGGTCCTGCTGGGGTTAATGGCCTCGTCTGAGTGGGTCCTGCTGTGGTTAATGGCGTCGTCTGAGTGGGTCCTGCTGTGGTTAATGGCGTCGTCTGAGTCGGTCCTGCTGTGGTTAATGGCGTCGTCTGAGTGGGTCCTGTTGTGGTTAATGGCGTCGTCTGAGTGGGTCCTGTTGTGGTTAATGGCGTCGTCTGAGTGGGTCCTGCTGTGGTTAATGGCGTCGTCTGAGTGGGTCCTGCTGGGGTTAATGGCGTCGTCTGAGTGGGTACTGCTGGGGTTAATGGCGTCGTCTGAGTGGGTCCTGCTGGGGTTAATGGCGTCGTCTGAGTGGGTCCTGCTGGGAATAATGGCGTCGTCTGAGTGGGTCCTGCTGTGGTTAATGGCGTCGTCTGAGTGGGTTCTGCTGGGGTTAATGGCGTCGTCTGAGTGGGTCCTGCTGTGGTTAATGGCGTCGTCTGAGTGGGTCCTGCTGGGGTTAATGGCGTCGTCTGAGTCGGTCCTGCTGTGGTTAATGGCGTCGTCTGAGTGGGTCCTGCTGGGGTTAATGGCGTCGTCTGAGTGGGTCCTGCTGTGGTTAATGGCGTCGTCTGAGTGGGTCCTGCTGGGGTTAATGGCGTCGTCTGAGTGGGTCCTGCTGGGGTTAATGGCGTCGTCTGAGTGGGTCCTGCTGGGGTTAATGGCGTCGTCTGAGTGGGTCCTGCTGTGGTTAATGGCGTCGTCTGAGTGGGTCCTGCTGTGGTTAATGGCGTCGTCTGAGTCGGTCCTGCTGGGGTTAATGGCGTCGTCTGAGTGGGTCCTGCAGTGGTTAATGGCGTCGTCTGAGTTGGTCCTGCTGGGGTTAATGGCGTCGTCTGAGTGGGTCTTGCTGGGGTTAATGGCGTCGTCTGAGTGGGTCCTGCTGGGGTTAATGGCGTCGTCTGAGTGGGTCCTGCTGGGGTTAATGGCGTCGTCTGAGTGGGTCCTGTTGGGGTTAATGGCGTCGTCTGAGTGGGTCCTGCTGGGGTTAATGGCGTCGTCTGAGTGGGTCCTGCTGGGGTTAATGGCGTCGTCTGAGTGGGTCCTGCTGTGGTTAATGGCGTCGTCTGAGTGGGTCCTGCTGTGGTTAATGGCGTCGTCTGAATGGGTCCTGCTGGGGTTAATGGCGTCGTCTGAGTGGGTCCTGCTGTGGTTAATGGCGTCGTCTGAGTGGGTCCTGCTGTGGTTAATGGCGTCGTCTGAGTCGGTCCTGCTGGGGTTAATGGCGTCGTCTGAGTGGGTCCTGTTGTGGTTAATGGCGTCGTCTGAGTGGGTCCTGCTGTGGTTAATGGCGTCGTCTGAGTGGGTCCTGCTGTGGTTAATGGCGTCGTTCATTCGGTCCTGCTGTGGTTAATGGCGTCGTCTGAGTCGGTCCTGGGGTTAATGGCGTCGTGTCTCTGGTGACGCCGTCACAACGTGAATGATAATTCCTCACTATTAACATAGTCTCGTCTCCAGTCTGCACAAACGTTACAATGTAGCCATGCACAATTTATATTGTTATAGTATATTAAATAACTCAATCAACTCGAGTTATGACATACATTCACCACTTAGGGACGAGTCATGCTTCCTGTCCACCTAAACCTTATAACATACATTCCATTCACATATATTATATTATTGTCTATATTATTTTATAATATATTTGTACTGTATATTAGGCTGCGAATATTTTGTCTTTGTTTCATCCCAGAACCATGCCATTGTTCCTTTTTATAATAAATAAGGTTTTAATTGAGTAATTGTTTTGCATATCCGATAATTCTTCTTGATATTGCAAAGTCTCCACTCATAATCCACTAACATTGACTGAGTTATCCAAGGTGGAAATTATTTTTATCTCAAATCGGTAAATCATTCAAATCACAGACCATTTTGCTGAGGTGATCCGCAATAACCAGTACAGCAGCATCAATAACTTCACATTTAGCCAACAAAATTGGTCAAATTTTGTAGATAAACTTCCTTTTGACATAATTAAATAAATCCAACGAAGGAAAATATCTTAGCCTTTGCATCAACATGAGTTTTATTTGCTCCTTGTAGTTGTTTATTTAACATATTCAGTTTGTCAAAGATATCTGTTAAATAACTCACAAATGCTTCACCATCAACTGTTTTCAGGAGTTTCATTTTAGGGTTGTCTTAAAACAAGAATATTAAATAGTTCCGTGAATCTTATCAAACAATTTCCTTGTGACGGCCATCTCACCATGGTGTTGCAACAGTCGTATATTTTTATTTATTTTATTTTATTTATATATATATACAAGAAGGAACATTGGGTTTGTGAGAATACATTGGATAGTACAGTATTTACATTCTTGTAAAGCCACTAGTACGCGCAGCGTTTCGGGCAGGTCCTTAATCTAGCAGATAATTTTAAGTAGGTAATTTCAATCAGAATTGATAAATGAAAGATACATTACAAGAGAAAAATGAGATGAGAGAGATAAGTAAGTATATTAAAGCACATTGTTATATTAAAGCTCTGATTGATTACATTGACAGCTTGATTAGTAATTAGTATTAGTAATTAGTATATGATCATTTTATCCTCACAAAATTGTTTGAACGACGCCCAGATTTGCCATTAGTTTTGATGCTGTTAATACATTTGATAACTGAATTCCAAATTGCCTACTAATGTAGACAGGTGTACTATGTAGACAGGTGTACTAGTGCTGCAAAAGTTTTTTTTTGTTTTTTTGAAAGCCAGAGCAGCTGAAAATCTGTAAACAAACACAAAGGACAAAGAGTTTTCAATCCCAAAGATAAGACAAAATGTAAATTAATGCCAGTTGTCCCCAAAAGCTCCTTTTAAGTTAATTGAGATCATTGTTAATGATCCCTGCACACGTATTTGGCCTTTTCCTCTATGACCTGCTTGGGTCCGCCATTTTGGGAACTGGCTGTCATTTTTTTGTGTCAAATGTCAATGACGTTCTTTTTAAATTACGACAATATTTATCAAAATTTGTTTTAGTAGTTGAAAAGTACGTTAGCTGTTCAAGTAGTGAGTATTGAAGAAAACGGCCGTAATGCACCCCATACTCTTCAAATTGCTCCACGTTAAGAAACGTTGGTCTAGAGAGAGAAAAAAAATTGACAGTCCCACATAAGAGGTTGCTGGAGCCTAGAACAACCACTTCTGTAGATTGCTGGAGTGGTGACAGGAAGACTTCTGACATGGACAAAAAAAAAATCCGACAAAAATGAGAGGCGGAAATCAGAGGCAATGTATCGGAAGAATGTTACTAACGGACTACCAGAGTACTCAGTTCTAGCACCAGAAATGTTCATCGTGTATATGAATGATCTACCAGCAGGAATACATAATAATAAGAACATGTTTACTGATGATGATAAGGTACTTAGAGGATTGTCGTGCCCTTCATGATGACCTGGACAGAATAAGCTCTTGGTGGATGGAATTCAGTGTGAATGAATGCCACGGTTTAGAATGTGAAATAGGAGAAAATACACAAAACTTATCAATTATTTGAAAAGTTTTAAAGAACTCTGATAAAGAAAGAGATCTAGGAGCCGGTCGGCCGAGCGGTCAGCACGCTGGACTGTAATCCTGTGGTCCCGGGTTCGATCCCGGGCACCGGCGAGAAACAATAGGCAGAGTTTCTTTCACCCTACGCCCCTGTTACCTAGCAGTAAATAGGTACCTGGGTGTTAGTCAGCTGTCACGGCTTCCACCTGGGGGTGGAGGCCTGGTCGAGGACCGGGCCGCGGGGACACTAAAGCCCCGAAATCATCTCAAGATAACGTCAAGATAGAGGAGGCCCTGAACAGTAAACTGTCATCAGAGTCACCACATAAAGAACATTGTACGAAGAGTATATGCTACACCTTCTAACTTCGGAATGTTTTTAAATATATAGCAAATAAAATATTAAAGAAATTATTCACGACTTTTGTGAGGCCAAAACTGGAATATGCAGCGGTTGTTGGTGCCCGTGTCTCAAGAAGCACATCAACAAACTGGAAAAGTGCAAAGACATGCTACTAAATGGCTTCCGCAAATGAAAAACAAGAGGCCAAAGTTGTTTAAATTCGCCAAAGCTGAAAGATAGAAGAAAAAGAGAAGATATGATCACTATATACAAAATAATAACAGGGATCGACAAAACTGGCAAAGAGGAATTCTTGAAAACCACAACTTCAAGAACGGGAGCGGATTCAAGCCAAGGAAGAAAAGATGCCGAAAAAAATATTACGAAGTTTTCTTTTGCAGAGTGACATGCGGATGGAACAAGCTAAGTGAGAAGGTGGTGGAGGCCAACCCTCAGTAGTTTCAAAATATCATATGACAAAAGAACGGAGACGACGAGGAAACCATGGGTGTAGCTCTCATCATATAACTACACTTAGGTGTAGTTACAGGATGAGTAACTACACTTAGGTGTAGTTACAGGATGAGTAACTACACTTAGGTGTAGTTACAGGATGAGTAACTACACTTAGGTGTAGTTACACACAGGATGAGTAACTACACTTAGGTGTAGTTACAGGATGAGTAACTACACTTAGGTGTAGTTACAGGAAGAGTAACTACACTTAGGTGTAGTTACAGGATGAGTAACTACACTTAGGTGTAGTTACAGGAAGAGTAACTACACCTAAGTGTAGTTACAGGATGAGTAACTACACCTAAGTGTAGTTACAGGATGAGTAACTACACTTAAGTGTAGTTACACACAAATTTCTCATTTCTGGACTCCAAAAAGCCTTTGATACAGTACTTCATAAGAGATTACTACACAAATCTGAAGACCAGGTATGGGTAAGTGGACAAGAGTTAACATGGGTAAGGTATTACCTAGCGCACAGGAATCAGAAAGTAAGAGTAAAGGGCAAGAAGTCAGACCGGTGTAGGGCAACAAGCGGAGTACCTCAAGGACCGGTGCTGGGACCCATATGTACTATTTCTCAGTATGTAAATCTACAGCAGTTGAGTTTTATATGTCTACGTTAACAGACGATGGGAAAATTTGTGAGAAGAGTTGTTACAGACGAAGATTGCAAGGTTCTCCAAGATGACTTAAATTAGCAACCCGTTCTCGCACTTTCTTATAGTCAATATTGACTTATTAAATACGTGCATATGTGACATACTAATTTATTGTGAATATTTTAGTTTACCTTGAAAAGGATATACCTATTATAGGTATAGGTTAAGTAATAATTGTAATTACGAAGCAATAAGATGTTTATCTTAACATACTAAGAAGGTTAGGTAAAGTCGGTGTTTTCTATGAAGCTTTACAAGGTACACTAAAATATTCACAATAAATTAGTATGTCACATATGCACGTATTTAATAAGTCAATATTGACTATACGAAAGTGCGAGAACGGGTTGCAACGAGCACATAAAACTGCACGAAGCTCTGCCGTAAAGATGCTATTTTAGATGAAAGCAGGTGGCAAAAATAAGTTTGGCCAGGAAAAGCGATGGAGAAGCCAACACCGGTGACAGACTTTAAAATATCAGAATATGAGGAGGAGAGAGCGAGTGACAAAAATGTTCAAGGAGAACGCAGTTCATAACAGCAGGAGTACAAACCTTCAATAAGCGGATCCAAGCTTAGCAATATTTCCCAAGTGAGATCCTCCATGGGGGCAGGTAAGCACAGCACGAGCGGTGTTACTGCAGACGTGTACCAAGACTATTGTAAGTGGTCCAGCCTTGTGGTCCAGCCTTGTGGTCCAGCCTTGTGGGCCAGCCTTGTGGGCCAGCCTTGTGGTCCAGCCTTGTGGTCCAGCCTTGTGGGCCAGCCTTGTGGTCCAGCCTTGTGGTCCAGCCTTGTGGTCCAGCCTTGTAGTAAAAGGAAGTGAGAGGAGACAGGGCCCTCTAGAGGCGTATTAGTCATCGCACAGCATAAGCGGTAACCGGGTGTTTGTAGAGACCACACTAAGCATCACACGTAGAAAAGATCACGACGATCCTGCACGATTCAACATATAAAATATGGATGGGGAATTAAAAGGCTTCAAAACTGAGGCTTAACCCCGTTTGATCCAACCATCGAGGCTAAGGATCACGGGGAAAGCAGAGGAATAGCCGGGACAGCCATAGTATAGTCGAGACAGCACAAGGGAGGAGTTCAGTGTGGGAATGGACGTGTATCAAATTCACCGGAATAACGGAATAAGACTTCATTTAGGTAAGGGCGGAGGATGATTCAGCTCGAAGGTGAGAGATTGTGGGCGAATAAGACAGAACACGAAACAATGGGTATAAATTGGATAAATTTAGATTTAGGAAAGACTTGGGTAAATACTGGTTCGGTAACAGGGTTGTTGATTTGTGGAACCAGTTACCGTGTAACATAGTGGAGGTGGGGGTCCTCGATTGTTTCAAGCGCGGGTTGGACATGTATATGAGTGGGATTGGGTGGTTATAGATAGGAACTGCCTCGTATGGGCCAATAGGCCTTCTGCAGTTGCCTTTGTTCGTATGTTCTGAAGACAAGCGGGCGGCAAACATCAACCCCCAAGAAGAGTTTAGCAATGTCCTCATACAGATCATCATTGACATCCTTCAGAAACACACATTCTCTCTTATAGCCAAGATTAATGTTGCTTTTTAACCTGCCCCTAAACATCTCCAGACGCCCAACACATACCTTAACACGCACCCATCAGGCACCTGCCCCTAGGCGCCTCCCACACTTCCCTAACACACGCACCCATCAGGCACCTGCCCCAAGGCGCCTCCTACACTCCCCTAACACACGCACCCATCAGGCACCTGCCCCTAGGTGCCTCCCACACTCCCCTAACACACACACCCATCAGGCACCTGCCCCTAGGTGCCTCCCACACTCCCCTAACACACACACCCATCAGGCACCTGCCCCTAGGTGCCTCCCACACTCCCCTAACACACACACCCATCAGGCACCTGCCCCTAGGTGCCTCCCACACTCCCCTAACACACACACCCATCAGGCACCTGCCCCTAGGTGCCTCCCACACTCCCCTAACACACACCCCCATCAGGCACCTGCCCCTAGGCGCCTCCCACACTCCCCAAACACACACCCCCATCAGGCACCTGCCCCTAGGCGCCATCACCCCCCCCCAAACACCCCCTAACATGCATCACCACCCCAGGCACTATACGATACGCTACCAGGGTGAGAAGTTTTTGGGTCAGTGGTTCAAGCAAGTGCCGCCGTTAGCTGAGGTGTGGTGAGGTGCCATGAGAGGGAGAGAAGGGGGGTAGGGGAGTGAGGCGCCGGAGTGCTCACACCTCATCCATTGCTCTCAGCTTTATAATTGCTGAATAATTATTGTTAATTTACAGCTTACAGTTGCGCTCATCCACATTCAGTGAGGGCTCTTGGTGCACCGGAGCGGCTGTTGTAGTGCCTGTACTCCACAGTGGCGGTCACAGCGCCTCTGGCTGTATCACAGCGTCTCTGGCTGTATCACAGCGTCTCTGGCTGTATCACAGCGTCTCTGGCTGTATCACAGCGTCTCTGGCTGTATCACAGCGTCTCTGGCTGTATCACAGCGCCTCTGGCTGTATCACAGCGTCTCTGGCTGTATCACAGAGCATCTGGCTGTATCACAGCGTCTCTGGCTGTATCACATAGCATCTGGCTGTATCACAGCGTCTCTGGCTGTATCACAGAGCATCTGGCTGTATCACAGCGTCTCTGGCTGTATCACAGAGCATCTGGCTGTATCGCAGAGCATCTGGCTGTATCACAGCGTCTCTGGCTGTATCACAGAGCATCTGGCTGTATCACAGCGTCTCTGGCTGTATCACAGCGCCTCTGGCTGTATCACAGCGCCTCTGGCTGTATCACAGCGCCTCTGGCTGTATCACAGAGCATCTGGCTGTATCACAGCGCCTCTGGCTGTATCACAGCGTCTCTGGCTGTATCACAGCGTCTCTGGCTGTATCACAGCGCCTCTGGCTGTATCACAGAGCATCTGGCTGTATCACAGAGCATCTGGCTGTATCACAGCGCCTCTGGCTGTACCATAGCGGCCGCCGGAGCTAGTATTGGAGTGAAGAAGATGTCGGTATGTTCCCAGCGGTGGTGTGTGGTAGTGACCGTTGTGTTAGTGGAGTAAGAAGTACAGTTACCCCCCGCAGGTGGGCCCGCACTCCTCTCTACCATAACTTCATTACCAGTTTCATCACTATCTACTGTGCCTTTGAGTTCTTTCATTATTATCCTTAGTTGTCATAGAAACTTACGATCGGTAGTTATTTTCATTTTACGTGTGCGTTTCTTGGGTTAAAATTACCTACATTGAGCTACTGGACCAAGGTCCATGGGTCGTTAGCGCTCACCTGGGATTGGTCGCTTGACGCGCGCCCTTTAACTGCCGCCCACCGTCGTTGGTGGGGTATTAACTGCCGCCCACCGTCGTTGGTGGGGTATTAACTGCCGCCCACCGTCGGTGGTGGGTGTTAACTGCCGCCCACCGTCGGTGGTGGGTGTTAACTGCCGCCCACCGTCGGTGGTGGGTGTTAACTGCCGCCCACCGTCGGTGGTGGGTGTTAACTGCCGCCCACCGTCGGTGGTGGGTGTTAACTGCCGCCCACCGTCGGTGGTGGGTGTTAACTGCCGCCCACCGTCGGTGGTGGGTGTTAACTGCCACCCACCGTCGGTGGTGGGTGTTAACTGCCGCCCACCGTCGGTGGTGGGTGTTAACTGCCACCCACCGTCGGTGGTGGGTGTTAACTGCCGCCCACCGTCGGTGGTGGGTGTTAACTGCCGCCCACCGTCGGTGGTGGGTGTTAACTGCCGCCCACCGTCGGTGGTGGGTGTTAACTGCCGCCCACCGTCGGTGGTGGGTGTTAACTGCCACCCACCGTCGGTGGTGGGTGTTAACTGCCGCCCACCGTCGGTGGTGGGTGTTAACTGCCGCCCACCGTCGGTGGTGGGTGTTAACTGCCGCCCACCGTCGGTGGTGGGTGTTAACTGCCGCCCACCGTCGGTGGTGGGTGTTAACTGCCGCCCACCGTCGGTGGTGGGTGTTAACTGCCGCCCACCGTCGGTGGTGGGTGTTAACTGCCGCCCACCGTCGGTGGTGGGTGTTAACTGCCGCCCACCGTCGGTGGTGGGTGTTAACTGCCGCCCACCGTCGGTGGTGGGTGTTAACTGCCACCCACCGTCGGTGGTGGGTGTTAACTGCCGCCCACCGTCGGTGCTGGGTGTTAACTGCCACCCACCGTCGGTGGTGGGTGTTAACTGCCGCCCACCGTCGGTGGTGGGTGTTAACTGCCGCCCACCAACGATCACACGCTAAAGCGGTAAAGGAAAATAACGTTTAACTCTCACTCCCACAGTGGGACTGGTGGATGAGAGCTCTCACTCCCACAGTGGGACTGGTGGATGAGAGCTCTCACTCCCACAGTGGACTGGTGGATGACAGCTCTCACTCCCACAGTGGACTGGTGGATGACAGCTCTCACTCCCACAGTGGACTGGTGGATGACAGCTCTCACTCCCACAGTGGGACTGGGGGATAAGAGCTCTCACTCCCACAGTGGGACTGGTGGATGACAGCTCTCACTCCCAAGTGGGACTGGTGGATGACAGCTCTCACTCCCACAGTGGGACTGGTGGATGACAGCTCTCACTCCCACAGTGGGACTGGTGGATGACAGCTCTCACTCCCACAGTGGGACTGGTGGATGACAGCTCTCACTCCCACAGTGGGACTGGTGGATGACAGCTCTCACTCCCACAGTGGGACTGGTGGATGACAGCTCTCACTCCCACAGTGGGACTGGTGGATGACAGCTCTCACTCCCACAGTGGGACTGGTGGATGACAGCTCTCACTCCCACAGTGGGACTGGTGGATGACAGCTCTCACTCCCACAGTGGGACTGGTGGATGACAGCTCTCACTCCCACAGTGGGACTGGTGGATGACAGCTCTCACTCCCACAGTGGGACTGGTGGATGACAGCTCTCACTCCCACAGTGGGACTGGTGGATGACAGCTCTCACTCCCACAGTGGGACTGGTGGATGAGAGCTCTCACTCCCACAGTGGGACTGGTGGATGAGAGCTCTCACTCCCACAGTGGGACTGGTGGATGAGAGCTCTCACTCCCACAGTGGGACTGGTGGATGAGAGCTCTCACTCTCACAGTGGGACTGGTGGATGAGAGCTCTCACTCCCACAGTGGGACTGGTGGATGACAGCTCTCACTCCCACAGTGGGACTGGTGGATGACAGCTCTCACTCCCACAGTGGGACTGGTGGATGACAGCTCTCACTCCCACAGTGGGACTGGTGGATGACAGCTCTCACTCCCACAGTGGGACTGGTGGATGACAGCTCTCACTCCCACAGTGGGACTGGTGGATGAGAGCTCTCACTCCCACGGTTTCTTCTAATTTGGTTCAGGGGGTTAAAGCCTATTAATCACTGATGGTCATTAAGGCCTCCATAATAGCTAAATTATCTACAAGTATAATTTAGTCTTAAACGTAAGTGAAGACTAAAGTCAACTGTGGGTGTATACACAATACCTCACACCCCGTTTTGACCTTGAACTATATGTTTAACACATCTCTAACCCTGTCCATGGAGGACAGAAGAAAAATGTATATATGCTGGTTAGCATTGTAAATGTGTGGCCACGTCTGTGGTAGAAAATAATAATAATAAAAAAAAACCGTTTTAACACTTTGTTAAATTAGATTACTTGAAAACAAGTCCCGTTAATCTTGTTATATCCAGGACCCAGATTGATACTTCCGTGTCGGGTGCACAGTGGTCGGCAGTAAAGGAACAGTTCTGAGAGCCGTAAGATGACACGTCCTAACTCACGAGTCACAGTGCCAACACTTCCTTCTCCTAAGATTTCCTACACCATTACTGCCAACCTGGCGCTGGTGATCGTCACTCGTGTGAGACAATCATGGCGAGGGTGTCCGATCATCGCACTACCCGTCCTCACACACCAAGTCCCACCCCGTCCTCCAAACAAAGACCCAAAGGTGAGTCCATTCACCCGCCAACCCCAACCCGTCCTCAAGTCCATTACATCCAGCGGTCGACCCCACAGACGCATTCATAAATTTTAACATGCTGTTCATTCAAAACAGGAGTTTTCTCAAATGTAAATTAATATTTTAATATATTAGCATATTGTGCATATATAGGCATAGGTTAGGTTAGGTGTTTAGGTTCTGTTGGCGATTATTTGTATTTGTAATACGTGGGTGAAGCATTTACAGCGTTGTGGTTCGAACAAAAGTCGTCAGTGAAGCACTTGTTCCGGAAGTGTTCGACCGTCAACAGTTGAGAGTTGTGTGTAAACTGTTTTTTATTCATAAACAAGAGGTTTGGCGGGTGGATGGAAAATAAATGCCAGCTAAACCAGAACGCCTAACATAGCCTCCCCTGGGGCTAATCATACGTAAAATTATAATGCAACATATGTTTAAATAATGTATTAAAAAATAATATTACACATTTCAGAAACAAAATAAGGAATGCGCGTTGTGGTCGGCCGCTGCTTGTTAACTATTAGCATTACCTAGGCTCTGAAACCTAACATGTTCGGCATTAAACTGCATCCGCCAATCTTTCGTCCATTTAAAAAACCTGGTTAGTCTTCTGAATGCAATTCCCGCCGTATTTATAATACTAAAGTTTAATGCAGGGCCGATTTGCCTAACAGGCCGAGTTTTCCTGAAATTATATATTTTTCTAAAACAAAAATTCGTATGGAATGATAAAGCTTTGATAAACACTGATGTTTTAGTGAGATATAATTACTAGTGTGTGTCTGAGTAGGGGAAGGACGGGACTTTGGACGGGACGGTGGACGGGACGGTGGACGGGACTTTGGACGGAAGGGGGTTAGAGGGTGCGGATAATTGGCTTGAAGTTGGGGGGGAGGGAGGGGGGGGGGCGCTCTAGGCTCGGGGATCCTCGCCGGCTTCAGCAAAACTCATCTTCACTGTAACGCCAGACAGCAATCAGAGGAGGCGCGAGTTAAGAACACTGCCACCACCACAACGCCCGCTACCACTCCAACACCACCACGGTGGCTCACCACTCACCACCACAACTCCATTTTCCACCACCAACATCACCACTACAACATTCTCAAACCATAATTTCAATTTTACCGATCTAACTGCTAATTTTGATTACGTTTGGAGGACTACAAAGACTACGCCACCGTCGGGTCAAGTGTCAGCCCCTGACCGAGACTTGGTCAACTCAAGAGCGGTGCCCACACACCTACGGTGATGACCACACACGCTACAGGGTACGTCCTTCTGTAATATTTATTCTAATATTTCATTTGTTACTAAGAACAGTATTCTTGTTGACACTAGACCAGTGGGACCTGATACTTGCCTGACACTTGACCAGTGGGACCTGATACTTGCTTGACACTTGACCAGTGAGACCTGATACTTGCCTGACACTAGACCAGTGGGACCTGATACTTGCCTGACACTTGACCAGTGAGACCTGATACTTGCCTGACACTAGACCAGTGGGACCTGATACTTGCTTGACACTTGACCAGTGAGACCTGATACTTGCCTGACACTAGACCAGTGGGACCTGATACTTGCTTGACACTTAAGCAAGTATCAGGTCTCACTGGTCAAGTGTCAAGCAAGTATCAGGTCCCACTGGTCAAGTGTCAAGCAAGTATCAGGTCCCACTGGTCTAGTGTCAAGCAAGTATCAGGTCTCACTGGTCAAGTGTCAAGCAAGTATCAGGTCTCACTGGTCGACACTTGACCAGTGGGACCTGATACTTGCTTGACACTTGACCAGTGAGACCTGATACTTGCCTGACACTTGACCAGTGGGACCTGATACTTGCTTGACACTTGACCAGTGAGACCTGATACTTGCCTGACACTTGACCAGTGGGACCTGATACTTGCCTGACACTTGACCAGTGAGACCTGATACTTGCCTGACACTTGACCAGTGGGACCTGATACTTGCTTGACACTTGACCAGTGGGACCTGATACTTGCCTGACACTTGACCAGTGGGACCTGATACTTGCTTGACACTTGACCAGTGGGACCTGATACTTGCCTGACACTTGACCAGTGGGACCCTGATACTTGCTTGACACTTGACCAGTGGGACCTGATACTTGCCTGACACTTGACCAGTGAGACCTGATACTTGCCTGACACTTGACCAGTGGGACCTGATACTTGCCTGACACTTGACCAGTGGGACCTGATACTTGCCTGACACTTGACCAGTGGGACCTGATACTTGCTTGACACTTGACCAGTGAGACCTGATACTTGCCTGACACTAAACCAGTAAGAACTGATACTTGATATCTTAGTATTAAAATGTGCCTAACATTGAAGCCAGTAATCCCTCACATAGATTACGATAGCAGTAGTGCAGTACTGTCTACCAACATTAGTTAAAAAGAGATAGAGTTGTGATACAGTTTGACTAAGAGTGAGGTGTACGCAGACCCCTGGCCGCCCTGCTGGTGCTGAACACAGCGGTGGTGGTGTCGGCGTCACCTCCACCAGCCCAGGACAGCCCGCCCCACGTCCGACATGCTCGACACCTTCACCACTTACTCGACCCCTTCGGTAAGTCAATGGCGATGACCCATACTTCGTAAGTCTATCACTCCCATTGGTTAGCTAACTACACTCTGTAAAATCCACTGTTCCTATTGTTTAGTTTAAATAGTGGGTTATATTATATATATATATATATATATATATATATATATATATATATATATATATATATATATATATATATATATATGTCGTACCTAATAGCCAGAACGCACTTCTCTGCCTACTATGCAAGGCCCGATTTGCCTAATAAGCCAAGTTTTCATGAATTAATTGTTTTTCGACTACCTAACCTACCTAACCAAACCTAACCTAACTTTTTCGGCTACTTAACCTAACCTAACCTAAAAAGATAGGTTAGGTTAGGTTAGGTAGGGTTGGTTAGGTTTGGTCATATATCTACGTTAATTTTAACTCCAATAAAAAATATTGACCTCATACATAATGAAATGGGTAGCTTTATCATCTCATAAGAAAAAAAATTGAGAAAATTTAATAATTCAGGAAAACTTGGCTTATTAGGCAAATCGGGCCTTGCATAGTAGGCTGAGAAGTGCGTTCTGGCTACTAGGTACGACATATATACATATATATATATATATATATATATATATACATATATATATATATATATATGTATATATATATATATATATATATATATATATATATATATACATATATATATATATATGTATATATATATATATATATATATATATATATATATACATATATATATATATATATACATATATATATATATATATATATATATATATATATACATATATATATATATATATATATATATATATATATATATACATATATATATATATATATATATATATATATACATATATATATACATATATATATATATATATACATATATATATATACATATATATATATATATACATATATATATATATACATATATATATATATATACATATATATATATACATATATATATATATATACATATATATATATATATACATATATATATATATACATATATATATATATATATATATACATATATATATATATATATATATATATATACATATATATATATATATATATATATATATATATATATATATATATACACATGTGTGTATATCACGAAAATAAACAGGTGATTAAAAATGTGACAATGTCAGACCACGGAGGAAAAATGAAACAGGAATTTCCTTAAGTACTTTCGTATATTAATACATCTTCACCACTATATATATATATATATATATATATATATATATATATATATATATATATATATATATATATATATATATATAAATATATATATACATATATATATACATATATATATATATACATATATATATATATATATAGTGGTGTTGATTGTTTTTCTGGTTTATACACTTGAGTTAATAAACACAACAAAATGAGTTACTTCCCGAGTGATCTCTGACAAGGTCTGCGGTTACAGGTCTACTGAAGAAGGCCGGGGAGGCTATGAGCGGGGCGGTGGAGGGCGTGCAGGGCGGCGTCCAAGGCCTGGGCAAGACCATGGACCAAGGCGCCCAACACCTCACCACAATGTTGCAAGACGGCGCTAAGTCACTGGATTCCGTCTTCAAGAACCACATGGGACAGGTAATGGCTGATGGTAACTCTCGTTAAGTCTCACATATTATACATTATTACCTGTAACAGCTAATGGTTGGTAGCGACTCACCTCAAGAACTACTTGTAGCCAGCAGTAGTTAACTGCTGCTAACCCCATTACCAGCATGAAGTAAGTTGCAGGGCACAGCTGCCGTGGTATGCAAGACCCACCTCAGCCAGGTACCAAATATTTGGTACACGATATTGCTACTACTTGCTCCTGTATATATATGTATATATGCTGGTTAGCATTGTAAATGTGTGGCCACGTCTGTGGTAGAAAAATAATAATAAAAAACTTGCTCCTGATCCTAAACAATAACAAGACGTGATTCAGTTATCCAGAAATGGTCACATGGACAGAGAAAAGACGTGAGAGTGTTTTCGTATATTGAAAACATTTATGTGAGATACGTTTGTATTAGTAATGTGTTAATTACACCACAGCATTCTCAAATATCATTCCTCTATCCACCAATTTAATTTTGCTGTGACGATTTAATATCGTCACAGCAAAAATCACGATCTATCCACCAATTTAATTTTGCTTAGTAATCGACGATTACTAAGAGAGAAATATATTTTTCTTTCACTCACGCAAAGAGGCTTGTTGACAACAACGGGTGTGGTAGAGTACGGGTCCTGTTGACAACAACGGGTGTGGTAGAGTACGGGTCCTGTTGACAACAACGGGTGTGGTAGAGTACGGGTCCTGTTGACAACAACGGGTGTGGTAGAGTACGGGTCCTGTTGACAACAATGGGAGTGGTAGAGTACGGGTCCTGTTGACAACAACGGGAGTGGTAGAGTACGGGTCCTGTTGACAAGAGTAAGCCATAAGTAAGTAAGCCATAAGTATGGCTTACCTGCCATAAGTAAGATGTTCTCCCCCGTATAACAGGCGCGCGCGGGTCTGGAGGAGGCGGGCAAAGTGGCGACCATTGTCAGTGAGGACCTGGCCGAGTCGGTCTCCAGTCTGGTCTCTAACCATCTGCAGGGACCCTCCCAAGACCAGGTTATGAGGCGGGAAGGCATCGTCGACGGCTTCCTCAGGATGGTGGGCATCGAACCCTCGCAAGTGGGGCTCATGGCTCTCAATGTGCTCATCTTCCTGGCTGAACTGGTAAGTGAAGGATGCTATGTTATGTAGGTGGTGGGTCATTGTACTGGTGGGTCATGATGTACGTGGTCATGATTTACGAGGGTCATGATCATTCAGTAACTGCCACAACCCACAGATAACGTCGTCGCTAATAGGGAACAAGAAGAATGACATCCCGGAGACACGGTCAGGCGAGGACTCCATCATCACTTGGCTTCTCACACGCAACCCATTCAAGGTACTGTGGTGGTGTGTACTGGTGGTGTTGTGGTGGTCGATGTGTGGTAGTGGTCGTTTTTGTGGTTGTAGGTGTGTGGTAGTGGTTATGATTGTGGTGGTAGTAGTTGTGGTTATGGTGGTGTGTGGTGATGGTGGTATGGTGTACTGGTGTGGTTGTGCTGGTGTAATTGTGATGTGGTTGTGATGCTGTGTTTATGGTGGTTGTTGTTTTTGGAGCGAAGAGATTTTAGGAAGGGAGAGAGGGAGAAGAGACTGGAGGGTATGAAAAGAGAATTACTAGGAAGGAAAAAGTTGTATGAAAGGAGACATAGAGAAAGAGAGGGAAGGCAGACAAATGGAGGTGGCAACGTAACAGTGCTGCCAACTCAAGCTCTCACCTCATCCAATGTAAACATTAACCAACCCTTTCTCCTAAAATGATAATACCTTTAGCAACTATTTGGTCCAACGTTCAAAAATGGACTGTTGGACCCAAAAAGTTCATGTTTTGTACTATTAATTTTGTTGAGGGCTCTAAAATATAAACTTAAGCATGCCTAGGCTTGTGATAGTGTACATTAGGCTTAGAGTTTTCTGGGGACATACTAGGTTAGTCTTTAGTTACATTTCAATTTTTTTAGAATGCTCTGTTATGTCAGCGCAGGTGGACACCATGTTGAAGGAGGCGCAAGACCCCGGCCTACCCCGCGCCATCATTGAGAAGCTGGTGGAGGCGACGGGCGACGACACCGCCTGCGTGCAGCTGCTGGTGTGTAAGATGTCTCCCGTAGTGTGGGGCCTCCAGCGTTCCGTCAACCACTCATCCCAGTCCACACCAATGGACAATGAGGCCCATGAGAAAGGAATTTTCCAGGTAAAAGTGATACGAAGCTTTGGGAATTGTTCCACGTCATACAACTTTTAAAATAGAGCATTTGTTCAAGTAATGGTTAGAACACTTGTCAGACTCGACTAAAACTACGGCGTCTCTCACAGTAAACTGGGACCCAACCACTATGGCGTCTCTCACAGTCAACTAGGACCCGACCACCTTGAGGCTACCTTGAGGTGCTTCCGGGGCTTAGTGTCCCCGCGGCCCGGTCGTCGACCAGGCCTCCTGGTTGCTGGACTGATCAACCAGGCTGTTAGACGCGGCTGCTCGCAGCCTGACGTATGAGTCACAGCCTGGTTGATCAGGTATCCTTTGGAGGTGCTTATCCAGTTCTCTCTTGAACACTGTGAGGGGTTTGCCAGTTATGCCCCTTATGTGTAGTGGAAGCGTGTTGAACAGTCTCGGGCCTCTGATGTTGATAGAGTTCTCTCTCAGAGTACCTGTTGCACCTCTGCTTTTCAACGGGGGTATTCTGCACATCCTGCCATGTCTTCTGGTACCACTATGGCGTCTCTCACAGTAAACTACGACCCGACCACTATGGCGTCTCTCACAGTAAACTAGGACCCGACCACTATGGCGTCACACAGTAAACTACGACCCGACCACTATGGCGTCTCACAATAAACTACGACCCGACCACTATGGCGTCTCTCACAGTAAACTAGGACCCGACCACTATGGCGTCTCTTACAGTAAACTACGACCCCGACCACTATGGCGTCTCTCACAGTAAACTAGGACCCGACCACTATGGCGTCTCTCACAGTAAACTAGGACCCGACCACTATGGCGTCTCTCACAGTAAACTACGACCCGACCACTATGGCGTCTCTCACAGTAAACTAGGACCCGACCACTATGGCGTCTCTCACAGTAAACTACGACCCGACCACTATGGCGTCTCTCACAGTAAACTACGACCCGACCACTATGGCGTCTCTCACAGTAAACTACGACCCGACCACTATGGCGTCTCTCACAGTAAACTACGACCCGACCACTATGGCGTCTCTCACAGTAAACTACGACCCGACCACTATGGTGTCTCTCACAGTAATGTGTTGATAATTATAAAAATGCTAAGTGTGAAAGGCTTTTGGCGTGTTCAATGTGGCGGTTGAGTTAATCATTTTTGTCCGGGTGCCGAGTTGAATGTAATCCCCAGAATTTAGTTTCAAGGGGTTGTGGTTAATGGATCTTTAGTCCGGGGAGCTTTAGTAAAGTGGCTTTAGTATAAAGGACTCTAGAAATAACTTTTGTAAAATGAGGTTTAGTTGTGGAGACTTTTCTAGGAAGCTTTAGTTCCGTGGATGAGATTTCTCTAAAGAGCTTTAGTTCCGTGGATACATTTTTAGGGAGCTTTAGTTTCGTAGATTAGACTTTTCCAAGGAGCTTAAATTCCGTCGATGAGACTTCTTTAGGGAGATTTAGTTGGGTCTGGCTATCACAGCCTTCTCAAGTATTACATAAAACACATTCGTTTTAATAAATCTGTATAGTTGGGTAGGAAGTGTTATTACACTAATGTGGAACCACTGTAGATGTTTGTGAGGTTAATGGCTCTGTTTTCCTCAGACGCTGTACTCGTCCCTGCCGGAGCTCGAAGACTTCGTGGAGTTCTCAGAGTCGTGTGAGAGACAATTTCCGGCTTGTCCTCTCTTCAGCCTCTCTCAACTCGTCGTGTGAGGCCATACTACTTTCTTGTCTCAACACCTTCAGGAACGCACCTGATTTACATATTACTGAGAGCAACATAATCTTCCGTTTCTTCACGGCCTCCTGGGGCACAGCGCTGTGAAATTTATACTTCTAGTCATCATACCTGATCATTACCTCCAGCCATTCTCTACAATCTCAGCCTTCACTCATCACCACCAATTACAAACATGAGAAGTGGGTATGTACAAGCTCGTGTATTTAAATACAAGATACGGAAACGTTAAAGACGTATATATGATGACAATTTCAAGTCGTAAGAGACTGATACGGCAAGGCAATCATAACTTTTCTTTATTTGTTCCTTAAATGTATTTAAAAAATGGTCCTTAGCCTCTTGCACTCCACCTTCACAAGAAGCATCAACAACTACAACAGCGCCGGGGACAAAGATGGGACGGTTTGAAGTTCAAATTTTGGCGAATAGAAAATTGATGAGGCTGGCTGATGATGGGCAGACACACAACGCGATAATTCCTCTGGTGCTTCCTAGAAACTGAAGCAGTTTAAAGACAATGCCAGGTGAGGTAGATAGACCTACAAGACGAGGTAGAGAGGTCTACCAGGTGATTCAGATAGGCCTAAAAGACGAGGCAGAGCGACCTACAAGATGCGGATAGGCCTCTGCATCACAAGATGATGCAAAAAGGCCTACAAGGTAATGCAGAGGTTTGAAAGGTGATGCAGAGGCTTACAAGATGATGTAGAGGCCTATAAGATAATGCAGAGGCCTACAAGGTAATCTAGACAACACAATTCAGAACAGTGACATGATGTTCAAAACTTCACTTAGACTCAAGCCATTTCTACAATATTTTTGCCCGTTGATTTAAACTCCTGGCACGAATACAGACAAATATACAAGCAATAAATCTACAAAAATAAGCGTCGATTTATTAGAGAAAAGATCAAGGCCGTATTTTTTTATTAAATTAATATTGAAAACAATCAAAGAGAAAACGTTGTACCGCATTTCACGTTTTTATAAATGACAATGAAACGTGATTTTTTCCTTACTTGTCACACCTCAAAGGTTTTGGTATCATTGTGAATTTTGGGTGTTTTGAATAGTAAGAAGTAAGTAATAGTAATAGTAGTAATAGTAATAGTAAGTAGTAGTAGATCTGCTTCACTGGGGAGACGCGCAGTTGTGATAAGGGATACATAGGGCATTGTTGTCAGCGCCTCACCCAACTAGAGAGGGTCTGGCCTTGTTAGTCTCGAGTAAACATGTCTCTAAGTCCATCGTGGTTTTATTTCCCGCGTTAAATTCCACTTTAACTGAAACTGTGGGCCAAGTAGAGGGGCGTTGTGGGAGCACAGGTCACACAATATATTACAACACAGGTTATAACATTATAACACAGGTTATAACATTATAACACAGGTTATAACATTACAACACAGGTTATACCATTATAACACAGGTTATAACATTACAACACAGGTTATAGCATTATAACACAGGTTATAACATTATAACACAGGTTATAGCATTATATCACAGGTTATAACATTACAACACAGGTTATAGCATTATAACACAGGTTATAACATTATAACACAGGTTATAACATTACAACACAGGTTATAACATTACAACACAGGTTATACCATTATAACACAGGTTATAACATTACAACACAGGTTATACCATTATAACACAGGTTATAACATTACAACACAGGTTATAACATTACAACACAGGTTATACCATTATAACACAGGTTATAACATTACAACACAGGATATAACATTACAACACAGGTTATACCATTATAACACAGGTTATAACATTACAACACAGGTTATAACATTACAACACAGGTTATACCATTATAACACAGGTTATAACATTACAACACAGGTTATAACATTATAACACAGGTTATAACATTATAACACAGGTTATAACATTATAACACAGGTTATAACATTATAACACAGGTTATAACATTATAACACAGGTTATAACATTATAACACAGGTTATAACATTATAACACAGGTTATAGCATTATAACACAGGTTATAGCATTATAACACAGGTTATAGCATTATAACACAGGTTATAACATAATTATAACACAGGTTATAACATAATTATAACACAGGTTATAACATTATAACACAGGTTATAACATTATAACACAGGTTATAACATTATAACACAGGTTATAACATTATAACACAGGTTATAACATTATAACACAGGTTATAACATTATAACACAGGTTATAACATTATAACACAGGTTATAACATTATAACACAGGTTATAACATTATAACACAGGTTATAACATTATAACACAGGTTATAACATTATAACACAGGTTATAACATTATAACACAGGTTATAACATTATAACACAGGTTATAACATTATAACACAGGTTATAACATTATAACACAGGTTATAACATTATAACACAGGTTATAACATTATAACACAGGTTATAACATTATAACACAGGTTATACCATTATAACACAGGTTATACCATTATAACACAGGTTATAACATTATAACACAGGTTATACCATTATAACACAGGTTATACCATTATAACACAGGTTATAACATTATAACACAGGTTATAACATTACAACACAGGTTATAACATTACAACACAGGTTATAACATTACAACACAGGTTATAACATTACAACACAGGTTATACCATTACAACACAGGTTATAACATTACAACACAGGTTATAACATTACAACACAGGTTATAACATTATAACACAGGTTATAACATTATAACACAGGTTATAACATTATAACACAGGTTATAACATTATAACACAGGTTATAACATTATAACACAGGTTATAACACTATAACACAGGTTATACCATTATAACACAGGTTATAACATTATAACACAGGTCATAACATTATAACACAGGTTATAACATTATAACACAGGTTATAACATTATAACACAGGTTATAACACTATAACACAGGTTATACCATTATAACACAGGTTATAACATTACAACACAGGTTATAACATTACAACACAGGTTATACCATTATAACACAGGTTATAACATTACAACACAGGTTATAACATTACAACACAGGTTATACCATTATAACACAGGTTATAACATTACAACACAGGTTATACCATTATAACACAGGTTATAACATTATAACACAGGTTATAACATTATAACACAGGTTATAACATTATAACACAGGTCATACAACACAGACCCATATATTACAAAAGTGTACAAATTACAGCCACCATACGCTAGATATTGCCTTCTTCTCTTACCAACTCCTCACCTCACTCTTGCTTTATTTAATGCCTGTGCCTTCCTCCCTACCAAGTTACAGCCCCGCTCCTGTATCAGGTAAGTCCACTACGGGCTCACCATAGCCCGTGCTACTTGCAACTTTTTGCTTGTTCAACATAAGACACTCATCTGCACTGAGCTCCTAAACCAGCTCTCGAGTGTTCATGTCACTAAAATGATGTACTAAATTATATCTGCCCGAAACGCTGCGCGTACTAGTGGCTTTACAAGAATGTAATTACTGTACTATCCAATGTATTCTCACAAACCCAGTGTACCTTCTTGTATATATATAAATAAATAAAATAAATAAATAAATTGCCCGAACCTAACCCAACCGAGGACCCACGAATAGAAAACGGGACATAACGTCAATTTTGTGAGCCGCTATGATCTTTAGTACATCAGTTTTTAAAGCCTTAGAAGATTTATACGACGGCAAAATGCTATTTAAGAGGCCGGGTTGTTAAAGGCCACAAACGATGTGGTGAAAATGCTGATAATCAAAACATAAATCCTAAATGGGTTATTATCCTTGTATATGTTACCACAGGCAAATCCTAGGCAGTTTAAGGGCCATATTATGAAAATATAGAATAAATATAGAATTAAAATAGAGCAAAAGGCCATCAGTTAAATCAAAAAAAGACTCCAAAATACTTTTTCTCCGGTGTAAAATCTAGAACAAAACTGCATCTAGTAACATATATCAGATGTTACCCTTAGGGAGGGCCTAACAGCTGAGTGGACAGCGCTTCGGATTCGTAGTCCTGAGGTTCCGGGTTCGATCCCCGATGGAGGCGGAAATATATGGGCAGTTTCTTTCACCCTGATGCCCGTTACATAGCAGTAAATAGGTACCTGGGAGTTAGACAGCTGCTACGGGCTGCTTCCTGGGGGTGTGTAACAAAAAGAAGGCCTGGTCGAGGACCGGGCAGCGGGGGCGCTAGGCCCTGAAATCATCTCAAGATAACATCAAGATAACGGAACCCCACTGAACTTCACCACCAGACTGGTCAGTGACGTTACCGTGGGCTGGTCAGTAACAACATTACCTCGGGCTGGTCAGTGACGTTACCGTGGGCTGGTCAGTAACAACATTACCCCGGGCTGATCAGTGACGTTACCGTGGGCTGGTCAGTAACAACATTACCCCGGGCTGATCAGTGACGTTACCGTGGGCTGGTCAGTAACAACATTACCCCGGGCTGATCAGTGAAGAACAATGTTCAACACAGTCACATATAAGCGGCTTGCGTGGTGGCCCCGACCATATGATCCGTCAGCTGTTTTTGGTAAACACGCGGGGGCTTTTAAACTCTATAAGCACAGGGTCTGTTTATTAAGGGCATGAGCGTGTGTTTGTGTTTGCTTGTGTTTGCTTGTGTTTGTGTGTACGTGTACTCATTCAAATGTGCTTGCATGATCGAGCGCTAGACTCTGAGCCCCGACTTGCCATAAGCCGGTGATCAAATACAGACACCCGCCCCTACAGTCTTTACTGTTACCTTACTTCCCAGTCTGCTTATTGAATTACCTCGCATCTCCTCTAGATTTCAAAATGCTATTTTTGTATTTACCACTAACATCAGCACCACTAACACCACTACCACCACTAACACCACCAACACCACCACCAGCACCACTAACACCACCACCACCAGCACCACTAACACCATCAACACCACCACCAGCACCACTAACACCACCACCAGCACCACTAACACCACCAACACCACCACCAGCACCACTAACACCACTACCACCACTAACACCACCAACACCACCACCAGCACCACCACCACCACCAACACCACCACCAGCACCACCACCACCACCACCACCACTAACACCACCAACACCACCACCAGCACCACTAACACCACCAACACCACCACCAGCACCACTAACACCACCACCACCAGCACCACTAACACCACCAGCACCACTAACACCACCACTAACACCACCACCAGCACCACCACCACCACCACTAACACCACCAACACCACCACCAGCACCACTAACACCACCACCACCAGCACCACTAACACCACCAGCACCACTAACACCACCACCACCACCACTAACACCACCAGCACCACTAACACCACCACCAGCACCACTAACACCACCACCACCAGCACCACTAACACCACCAGCACCACTAACACCATCAACACCACCACTAACACCATCAACACCACCACCAGCACCACTAACACCACCAGCACCACCACCACCACCAGCACCACTAACACCATCAACACCACCACCAGCACCACTAACACTACCACCACCACCACTAACACCATCAACACCACCACCAGCACCGCTAACACCACCACCACCACCACCACCACCACTAACACCATCAACACCACCACCAGCACCACTAACACCACTAACACCACCACCAGCACCACTAGCACCATCAACACCACCACCACTAACACCATCAACACCACCACCAGCACCACTAACACCACTAACACCACCACCAGCACCACTAGCACCATCAACACCACCACCAGCACCACTAACACCATCAACACCACCACCAGCACCACTAACACCATCAACACCACCACCACCACCACCACTAACACCATCAACACCACCACTACCACCACCACTAACACCATCAACACCACCACTAACACCATCAACACCACCACCAGCACCACTAACACCACCACCACCACCAGCACCACTAACGCCATCAACACCACCACCACCACCACTAACACCACCAACACCACCACCAGCACCACTAGCACCACCACCACCACTAACACCACTAACACCATCAACACCACCACCAGCACCACTAACACCATCAACACCATTAACACCATCAACACCACCACCAGCACCACTAACACCACCAGCACCAGCACCACTAACACCACCAGCACCACTAACACCACCAGCACCACTAACACCACCACCACCACCACCACTAACACCACCAACACCACCACCAGCACCACTAACACCACCACCAGCACCACTAACACCACCAGCACCACTAACACCACCAACACCACCACCAGCACCACTAACACCACCACCACCAGCACCACTAACACCACCAGCACCACTAACACCACCACCAGCACCACTAACACCACCACCACCAGCACCACTAACACCACCAGCACCACTAACACCATCAACACCACCACTAACACCATCAACACCACCACCAGCACCACTAACACCACCACCAGCACCACCACCACCACCACCAGCACCACTAACACCATCAACACCACCACCAGCACCACTAACACTACCACCACCACCACTAACACCATCAACACCACCACCAGCACCACTAACACCACCACCACCACCACCACCACCACTAACACCATCAACACCACCACCAGCACCACTAACACCACTAACACCACCACCAGCACCACTAGCACCATCAACACCACCACCAGCACCACTAACACCATCAACACCACCACCAGCACCACTAACACCATCAACACCACCACCACCACCACCACTAACACCATCAACACCACCACTACCACCACCACTAACACCATCAACACCACCACTAACACCACCACCAGCACCACTAACACCACCACCAGCACCAGCACCACTAACACCATCAACACCACCACCACCACCACTAACACCACTAACACCATCAACACCACCACCAGCACCACTAACACCATCAACACCATTAACACCATCAACACCACCACCAGCACCACTAACACCACCAGCACCAGCACCACTAACACCACCAGCACCACTAACACCACCAGCACCACTAACACCATCAACACCACCACCACCACCACTAACACCACCAGCACCACTAACACCACCAGCACCACTAACACCACCACTAACACCATCAACATCACCACCAGCACCACTAACACCACTAACACCACCACCACCACCAGCACCACTAACACCATCAACACCACCACCAGCACCACTAACACCATCAGCACCACCACTAACACCATCAACACCACCACCAACACCACTAACACCACCAGCACCACTAACACCATCAACACCACCACTAACACCATCAACACCACCACCAGCACCACTAACACCATCAACACCACCACCACTAACACCATCAACACCACCACTAACACCATCAACACCACCACCAGCACCACTAACACCACCACCACCACTAACACCATCAACACCACCACCAGCACCACTAACACCACCACCACCACCACCACCACCACTAACACCATCAACACCACCACCAGCACCACTAACACCATCAACACCACCACCAGCACCACTAACACCACCAGCACCACTAACACCACCACCACCACTAACACCATCAACACCACCACCACCACCACTAACACCACCACCACCACCACTAACACCACCACCACTAACACCATCAACACCACCACCACCACTAACACCACCACCACCACTAACACCACCACCAACACAAAGATAGGGGGGAGGGGGACCCAGGAGGCGCCAGGAGTGTCAAACCAACGGAACATTGAAAAACAGTGTTCCTGCCGCAGATGGCAGTAGAGCGGTGGACCGGCGCACCTGTTATGCACAGTATTCGTCTTCCAAGAACAACTACACTAACGGTAATGAGTCTCAAGAAGGGGGACCTTTATTCGGGTACAGAGAAGCGAGTAGTGTGATGTCATACTTATTTGTGGTAGGATGAGTGCGTTACTGTTTGTAACGTGAGACGTTTGTGTTAGGATAAGTGCGTTACTCTTTGTAACTTGAGACGTTTATAATACGGCGAGTGTGTTACTGTTTAATGTGATATGTTTGTGACAGGGCGAGTGCGTTACTGTTTGTAACGAGAGATGTTTGTAGTTCTTTATGACCCGCCTACTAACCTGGTTGTACCAGGTGTGTCTCTCCAGTGTTGCAGCAGGTGTGACTCCAGTGTTGCAGCAGGTGTGTCTCCAGTGTTGCAGCAGGTGTGACTCCAGTGTTGCAGCAGATGTTCATTCAGTATTGCAGGTGTCAACAGTGTTGCAGCAGGTGTGTCTCCAGTGTTGCAGACACTATGTAACTAAAAGTTTACCTAAATATTAAAAAAATGGACCTTGGAGCTTTACAACTACTTTATTCACCCTAGTGCTTATGAAGATATCATCATAATGCCTACAGAGTTTGTCAATGTAGGCTACTGATCACGTGTCCATTTATGACTAACCATCATGCAAAACATGGATTTTTAATATCACAGAAACTATGTAATTATTCATATAGTCTTACGTAGCTGCATAAATGCGGTTGCATTTAAGAATGAATAAAAAATATAATGAAATGAAACGTTTTCGAGTCCTATCTTATCAGAGGTAAGATTTAAAATCAATGATACTTTGAAAACGCGGATTCAATGGCCAGTTAAAATTTGCAATCGTTGTTTATAATTAGGCTATAAAAAGCTCTCAAGAATATATCCATCAAAGGCTTCTGGGCAATTACGAAGAAAGCACTTTATTCCTCGGGTTCCCAGCTTGGTCAGTTCATAACTGAGGAAAAATTTTACAACGAAGTAATCTGCAACTTCAGGTAAAGTTTAACAATATAATAAAAAATAACAGTACAGGAAGATTTCAGTGTGTTCTGCCTTCCGGTTTCTTTCACCATCCCCAAACATTATATATTTTGGTCTACTGATACACGATAAAAAATCAAATATTATTTGAAAAACAACAAGAGACTGCCACTGGCACCACCGCAAGTGGGCAGTTTCTGCGCTAAATGTGCGTGGAGCGTCATTACCGCCCCGGCAAGTGGTACTGGCCTGCGGATCAACAAGGTAGGATCCTCTGAGGCAGAGGCGAGGGTGCAAGTGCATGCCAAACAAACAAACCAGTCAATAAGATAGCACACTAACAAACATATCACGTGGCTTATTAGACAAGGTTGCCGGTGGTCATAAGAACTCTATTTTTATATCTTTACTGAGTACACACACACGTAATGATAAAGAAATATTTGAATTGGTGGAGAGTGGAGCAGGAGGGGAAGGATGTGGATGTAGATGACAGTTGCATTTATAATTAACACTGCTGCTCCTTCAATTGAAACATTTCCCTTCTTATTTTTACCTTATTTTTGCCGTTTTTAGAAGGTAAACCAACGTATCGTAAACTTCCCCCGGTAATACGTATTTCTTATATATCTAGTTAACTACTAATATACACTAGTATAACCTTATGTAGAAGACGGTGAGGAGCCGATACATGTGAGATGATGTCGGCTTTCTGGTATATTCCTTCAACTTCTTTATGGCAGAGGATTGATACATGTAAACACACCAGACGCTCATATACAGCAACCCGTTCTCGCAAATTCGTAAAGTCAATATTGACTTATTAACTACGTGCATAGGTGATATACTAAACATAATAGATACCCTTAAAAAGATTCATAGAAAACACCGACCTTACCTAACCTTGTTAGTATCTTAAGATAAGCATCTTATTGCTTCGTAATTACAATTATTACTTAACCTATACCTATTATAGGTTAGGTAATAATTGTAATTACGAAGCTATAAGATGCTTATCTTAAGATACTAACAAGGTTAGGTAAGGTCGGTGTTTTCTATGAATCTTTTTAAGGGTATCTATTATGTTAAGTATGTCACCTATGCACATATTTAATAAGTCAATATTGACTTATTAAATTTGCGAGAACGGGTTGCAACCAGACCTGGGTTGACAATAATGACACATGCAGGCGCCACATGTCGCTGACAGTCAGGTGCGGTGCTCCCTGACCTGGGTTGACAATAATGACACATGCAGGCGCCACATGTCGCTGACAGTCAGGTGCGGTGCTCCCTGACCTGGGTTGACAATAATGACACATGCAGGCGCCACATGTCGCTGACAGTCAGGTGCGGTGCTCCCTGACCTGGGTTGACAATAATGACACATGCAGGCGCCACATGTCGCTGACAGTCAGGTGCGGTGCTCCCTGACCTGGGTTGACAATAATGACACATGCAGGCGCCACATGTCGCTGACAGTCAGGTGCGGTGCTCCCTGACCTGGGTTGACAATAATGACACATGCAGGCGCCACATGTCGCTGACAGTCAGGTGCGGTGCTCCCTGACCTGGGTTGACAATAATGACACATGCAGGCGCCACATGTCGCTGACAGTCACGTGCGGTGCTCCCTGACCTGGGTTGACAATAATGACACATGCAGGCGCCACATGTCGCTGACAGTCAGGTGCGGTGCTCCCTGACCTGGGTTGACAATAATGACACATGCAGGCGCCACATGTCGCTGACAGTCAGGTGCGGTGCTCCCTGACCTGGGTTGACAATAATGACACATGCAGGCGCCACATGTCGCTGACAGTGAGGTGCGGTGCTCCCTGCAGTGTTGATCTTCAGTACTTGTGACTGGCTCACCTCACATCGCGTTCATAGTTCTATGGAAAATCCTTCAAAAAGACGTCCATGTTTAAAAAAAATACTTTACAGTAATTTTAATATTATTCATCTGAAGAAATTATTCCCATACTGAAGTGAAAACTTCTCTTGCGGTATTTTACAATTTTTTTCAGATATAAAACAGCAGTTATGGTAACACTGGCCCAACCACTTTGGCTGCACGGCAGAGAGGCGGTCTCCCTTCATGCAGGTCGGCGTTCAATCCCCGACCGTCCAAGTGGTTCGTCCAATACCAAATCCTTATCACTTCCAAGTGATATATAATCGTATTGGCTTGGCGCTTTTCACCTTATAATTCCCCTTCCCTTCCCTTCTCCCTTGTTCCTTCCCTTTTCAAAATTATTATTGATAGTATTATGGTAACACTGAGAGCGTTCACTAGTACTCACCTAGTTGTACTTGCGGGAGTTGTGCTTCGGCTATGTGGGTCCCGCCTCCCAACCATCAATGAACTCGTGATGAGGTTCCTAAACCTATTGGGCTCGATCTAGCATATCTACATTTGAATCTGTGTATGGAGTCTGCCTCCACCACATCACTTCCTAGTGCATTCCATTCGTTAACTACCTTGTCAATGTGAACATTATTTCTGATTTCTCTGTGGCTCATTCGGGTACTAAGTTTCCACCTGTGTCCCCTTGTGGTTGTACTGTTTAGCACCGGTTATCACCTCTGATAAAAACTCTGTCTTTATCATGAATTTTGGTAACGATTGTTCTTCTTAATACCAATACTAAGACAATAGTTAGAAGCATAGAAAGCTTACACTATAAGATCAACAACTCCAGCAATACGGTCATATTTAACCAAACGTGAGTTCGAGGCTCGGATGGTGCAAGTGAATGAAATATATGTATACATATTCCAACAAATTTCAAAATGATCCCTCAAGGATTCGAACCTAAGCCGCCAGGGTAACATCCCGGTAATATACCAACTCAAGCAGTTATTAATACTGAGAAAAGCGGTGAGACCTAGATGCATTCATTACTTGTTCATTCAGTACCGTTATACACTCATGAAGAATGACCACCATTATTGCTTCAGTTGCCTTAACATGCTAAGGTTCCACTGTGACACGTTACCTGTGGCTTTCTACCTTAGCTGAGGCTATATACCTTTCCTCAGGTTCCTCCTTTCTTATGTCCTTCCTAAATAGCCTCCTTACTCTTTTGTTCCCTATGTCGTTCATACACCATCCTCCCTCGCCTCCACTTCCATTACCATAATTGCATTCTTCATACCCCACTTAAACCCGAAATACTCTGTAAATAAACGAGACTTTTATGCATCGAACAGCTGCAAACTATCAAATGTATAACATCAATAAAACTCCAAAGTCATTACTATCCTCTCCCGTCCGAGTTTCATTACCCATAATTCCTCGCGCCATTCAGTCCCTTTTGTTGAGAGGGTAAACAAACTATTAGCCCCGCTATCAAATATCGCCCTGCGTATCTCGGCCATCATTAATAATCCTCAATCTATAACAGTGTCTTGTTTTAGTGGGCAGTAGGGCGGTGTTATCATTCCTGGGACTATCACTCTATCACTCACCTATCATGCCAGCGGACGCACAGAGCACCCTTCACAACTCTTGATGTGCTTTTGTTACCATTCATATTACTGAATTCCTTCCTCGCCTCACCACCCTGCCTGGTGCGGGTTTCAAAGCGTTTCGGCTATATCTTTCGCCTAATAACTCGGTTCTTGATCCTCTTACGGTCCCTGGCGCTTCGACCTGTGATAAATCACAATATTTATAAACAGTTCCCGCCCGATTCCGCTAGCGACTGTTTATTTAAAGTATCGTGCGGCCAACTGTTCCGAATGTTATTGAGAACTTGGACGAATGGAGGGTGGAAAGGTTATGTTTACCATGGCCGTAACTCAGGCAGGGATGTTTTTACACGGCGCGTCACCACTGGCCCGGAGTGCCCTTGATAACCCGACAGCTCACCACCATCATCCTCTCACCTCGACCTCTTCACTACTCATCATCTTCACTAGACCTCTTGTACTCATCTTCTTCACTAGACCTCTTGTACTCATCTTCTTCACTAGACCTCTTGTACTCATCTTCTTCACTAGACCTCTTGTACTCATCTTCTTCACTAGACCTCTTGTACTCATCATCTTCACTAGACCTCTTGTACTCATCTTCTTCACTAGACCTCTTGTACTCATCTTCTTCACTAGACCTCTTGTACTCATCATCTTCACTAGACCTCTTGTACTCATCATCTTCACTAGACCTCTTGTACTCATCTTCTTCACTAGACCTCTTGTACTCATCATCTTCACTAGACCTCTTGTACTCATCTTCTTCACTAGACCTCTTGTACTCATCTTCACTAGACCTCTTGTACTCATCTTCTTCACTAGACCTCTTGTACTCATCTTCTTCACTAGACCTCTTGTACTCATCTTCTTCGCTAGACCTCTTGTACTCATCTTCTTCACTAGACCTCTTGTACTCATCTTCTTCACTAGACCTCTTGTACTCATCTTCTTCACTAGACCTCTTGTACTCATCTTCTTCGCTAGACCTCTTGTACTCATCTTCTTCACTAGACCTCTTGTACTCATCTTCTTCACTAGACCTCTTGTACTCATCTTCTTCGCTAGACCTCTTGTACTCATCATCTTCACTAGACCTCTTGTACTCATCTTCACTAGACCTCTTGTACTCATCTTCTTCGCTAGACCTCTTGTACTCATCATCTTCACTAGACCTCTTGTACTCATCTTCTTCGCTAGACCTCTTGTACTCATATTCACTAGTTTTATTTATATAACAACAACTACAGTAGCGGGAGAGATAACAACAGTAGCGGGAGAGATAACAACAACAGTAGCAGGAGAGATAACAACTACAGTAGCGGGAGAGATAACAACTACAGTAGCGGGAGAGATAACAACTACAGTAGCGGGAGAGATAACAACTACAGTAGCGGGAGAGATAACAACTACAGTAGCGGGAGAAATAACAACTACAGTAGCGGGAGAGATAACAACTACAGTAGCGGGAGAGATAACAACAGTAGCGGGAGAAATAACAACAGTAGCAGGAGAAATAACTACAGTAGCAGGAGAGATAACAACTACAGTAGCAGGAGAGATAACAGTACTACTATTACCTTACCTTGAAGTTACCTTGAGATGATTTCGGGGCTTAGTGTCCCCGCGGCCCGGTCCTCGACCAGGCCTGTAGTAGGAGAATAATAATAATAATTAAACTGGTATTTCACCTGCTGCTGCTGCTGGTATGTTGTTCCAGTGGGTGTGTCTACTGTGTTGTTCCAGTGGGTGTGGCTACTGTGTTGTTCCAGTGGGTGTGGCTACTGTGTTGTTCCAGTGGGTGTGGCTACTGTGCTGTTCCAGTGGGTGTGGCTACTGTGTTGTTCCAGTGGGTGTGGCTACTGTGTTGTTCCAGTGGGTGTGGCTACTGTGTTGTTCCAGTGGGTGTGGCTACTGTGTTGTTCCAGTGGGTGTGTCTACTGTGTTGTTCCAGTGGGTGTGGCTACTGTGTTGTTCCAGTGGGTGTGGCTACTGTGTTGTTCCAGTGGGTGTGGCTACTGTGTTGTTCCAGTGGGTGTGGCTACTGTGCTGTTCCAGTGGGTGTGGCTACTGTGTTGTTCCAGTGGGTGTGGCTACTGTGCTGTTCCAGTGGGTGTGGCTACTGTGCTGTTCCAGTGGGTGTGGCTACTGTGCTGTTCCAGTGGGTGTGACTACTGTGTTGCTACAGTGGGTGTGGCTACTGTGTTGTTCCAGTGGGTGTGGCTACTGTGCTGTTCCAGTGGGTGTGGCTACTGTGTTGCTACAGTGGGTGTGGCTACCGTGTTGTTCCAGTGGGTGTGGCTACTGTGTTGTTCCAGTGGGTGTGGCTACTGTGTTGTTCCAGTGGGTGTGACTACTGTGTTGTTCCAGTGGGTGTGGCTACTGTGTTGTTCCAGTGGGTGTGGCTACTGTGTTGTTCCAGTGGGTGTGGCTACTGTGTTGTTCCAGTGGGTGTGGCTACTGTGTTGTTCCAGTGGGTGTGGCTACTGTGTTGTTCCAGTGGGTGTGGCTACTGTGTTGTTCCAGTGGGTGTGGCTACTGTGTTGTTCCAGTGGGTGTGACTACTGTGTTGTTCCAGTGGGTGTGGATACTGTGTTGTTCCAGTGGGTGTGGCTACTGTGTTGTTCCAGGTGTGGCTACTGTGTTGTTCCAGTGGGTGTGGCTACTGTGTTGTTCCAGTGGGTGTGACTACTGTGTTGTTCCAGTGGGTGTGGATACTGTGTTGTTCCAGTGGGTGTGGCTACTGTGTTGTTCCAGGTGTGGCTACTGTGTTGTTCCAGTGGGTGTGACTACTGTGTTGTTCCAGTGGGTGTGGCTACTGTGTTGTTCCAGTGGGTGTGGCTACTGTGTTGTTCCAGTGGGTGTGGCTACTGTGTTGTTCCAGTGGGTGTGGCTACTGTGTTGTTCCAGTGGGTGTGGCTACTGTGTTGTTCCAGTGGGTGTGGATACTGTGTTGTTCCAGTGGGTGTGACTACTGTGTTGTTCCAGTGGGTGTGGATACTGTGTTGTTCCAGTGGGTGTGGCTACTGTGTTGTTCCAGGTGTGGCTACTGTGTTGTTCCAGTGGGTGTGGATACTGTGTTGTTCCAGTGGGTGTGGCTACTGTGTTGTTCCAGTGGGTGTGGCTACTGTGTTGTTCCAGTGGGTGTGGCTACTGTGTTGTTCCAGTGGGTGTGGCTACTGTGTTGTTCCAGTGGGTGTGGCTACTGTGTTGTTCCAGTGGGTGTGGCTACTGTGTTGTTCCAGTGGGTGTGGCTACTGTGTTGTTCCAGTGGGTGTGGATACTGTGTTGTTCCAGTGGGTGTGGATACTGTGTTGTTCCAGTGGGTGTGGCTACTGTGTTGTTCCAGTGGGTGTGGCTACTGTGTTGTTCCAGTGGGTGTGGCTACTGTGTTGTTCCAGTGGGTGTGACTACTGTGTTGTTCCAGTGGGTGTGGATACTGTGTTGTTCCAGTGGGTGTGGATACTGTGCTGTTCCAGTGGGTGTGACTACTGTGTTGTTCCAGTGGGTGTGGCTACTGTGTTGTTCCAGTGGGTGTGGCTTCTGTGTTGTTCCAGTGGGTGTGGATACTGTGTTGTTCCAGTGGGTGTGGATACTGTGTTGTTCCAGTGGGTGTGGCTACTGTGTTGTTCCAGTGGGTGTGACTACTGTGTTGTTCCAGTGGGTGTGGCTACTGTGTTGTTCCAGTGGGTGTGGCTACTGTGTTGTTCCAGTGGGTGTGGCTACTGTGTTGTTCCAGTGGGTGTGGCAACTGTGTTGTTCCAGTGGGTGTGGCTACTGTGTTGTTCCAGTGGGTGTGGCTACTGTGTTGTTCCAGTGGGTGTGGCTACTGTGTTGTTCCACTGGGTGTGTCTACTGTGTTGTTCCAGTGGGTGTGGCTACTGTGTTGTTCCAGTGGGTGTGGCTACTGTGTTGTTCCAGTGGGTGTGGCTACTGTGTTCCAGTGGGTGTGGCTACTGTGTTCCAGTGGGTGTGACTACTGTGTTCCAGTGGGTGTGGCTACTGTGTTGTTCCAGTGGGTGTGGCTACTGTGTTGTTCCAGTGGGTGCGATTATTCACTCTCTCTGATAATACTGTTGACGGTGGTGGGGCGGGAGGAGGCCGGCGTGCAGGGCGCCGTGTTGACACAGTTGTTGTGATGCTAGGTGTAGTGAGGTGCGGTGTAGTGAGGTGTAGTGTAGTGAGGTGTAGTGTAGCGAGGTGTGGTGTAGTGTAGTGAGGTGTAGTGTAGTGAGGTGTGGTGTAGTGAGGTGTAGTGTAGTGAGGTGTGGTGTAGTGTAGCGAGGTGTGGTGTAGTGTGGCGAGGTGTGGTATAGTGTAGTGAGGTGTAGTGTAGTGTGGTGTAGTGTAGTGAGGTGTAGTGAGGTGAGGTGTAGTGAGGTGCGGTGTAGTGAGGTGTAGTGTAGTGTGGTGTAGTGAGATGTAGTGTAGTGAGGTGTAGTGAGGTGTAGTGTAGTGTGGTGTAGTGAGGTGTAGTGTAGTGAGGTGTAGTGTAGTGAGGTGTAGTGTAGTGTGGTGTAGTGAGGTGTAGTGTAGTGTAGTGTGGTGTAGTGAGGTGTAGTGTAGTGAGGTGTAGTGTAGTGTGGTGTAGTGAGGTGTAGTGTAGTTAAGTGTAGTGAGGTGAGGTGTAGTGAGGTGTGGTAACACTAGTTACACTACTAGTACTGAAGCTACCAGTAGGTAGTCCAGTACTAGTGTGGGTAGGCAACCTATCCTCCGGTTAAGATAATAGTTTTTGTAACTATGTGCACCATAGTACAAAGATTGACGTACTAAGCAACTAAATAGTAGTCTTTGGTATTGTTCAGTTATAGTCCGAAAAAATGAAGCTAAAAAAATCAACATCAATTCCTAGGCCTATTATAGCACACATATGTACTATATTAGGCCTGAGATATCGTGTGTTAGGCCGAGGAAAGTTAAGCTAGTTGAGTTTGTCTCTGCAACATAGAAAATCTTTTCTAGTTTGTCCAAATTCAGTAGTACCGATTTCTACTTTATAACTGTGTTATAGGTCGATATATGTACTATAGTCCTCGTCGTTACTATAAGGACTACTGAAACAGGAGGATGGGCTGGCGTGTAGTGAGGCTACATATGCCTCGCTACACCTAGTGAGGATGTGTGTAGTGAGGCTATGTTTAGTGAGGCTGTGTGTAGCATGGCTATGTGTAGTGAGGCTACACATGCCTCACTACACCTAATGAGGATATGTGTAGCAAGGCTATGTGTAGTGAGGTTACACATGCCTCACTACACCTAATGAGGATATGTGTAGCAAGGCTATGTGTAGTGAGGTTACACATAGCACCTAATGAGGATATGTGTAGTGAGGCTACACATAGCCTTACTGCACCTAATGAGGATATGTGTAGTGAGGTTACACATAGCCTTACTGCACCTAATGAGGATATGTGTAGCAAGGCTATGTGTAGTGAGGCTACACATAGCCTCACTACACCTAATGAGGATATGTGTAGCAAGGCTATGTATGTGTAGTGAGGTTACACATAGCCTTACTGCACCTAATGAGGATATGTGTAGCAAGGCTATGTGTAGTGAGGCTACACATAGCCTCACTACACCTAATGAGGATATGTGTAGCAAGGCTATGTGTAGTGAGGTTACACATAGCCTCACTACACCTAATGAGGATATGTGTAGCAAGGCTATGTGTAGTGAGGTTAGGTGTCATAGCGGACAATTACGTCCAGTGACCACACAGCACCAGCCATTAATGGCCCCGTGAGCAATGGGTGACCCTCTAGGCCACGCCCAGCGGGACCTAGGCCTTGTGATTCGTCCTTGAATGGTCGGAGGCGTAGTTAGGGGGCGTAGGGGCGGGGTTTCACAGCAAGTTTAGTGGGAGAACTTGCACAACTCAGTGTGTGTGTCGAGCAAGGTGTGGGACACCACACTATTAGGTTGACACCACACCATCAACAAATACCCTAATACCTATTAGGCTATTTTAGAATAGGGTATAATTGATTTTTATTAATAAATTCCATATTAAAGTTTCAGTTAACATTTCAGTGTATTTCGTTATGAGAGAATATATAAGATTCAGTTTACTTTGTCTTGGGCCTATTATCAGTGATTCTCTAAGCCATATAATAATTAATATCACAAAAATAACTATATAATTAATGCCATGTACTTGACTTTTCCTTCAAGGACCAAGGAGCTTACTTCACTAATTATGAAAACTGTAAATGTGGGGGTGGAGGCAGCAGCTGCCAGAACAGGTGCATCTTTATGCAACCCGTTCTCGCACTTGCTTATAGTCAATATTGGCTTATTTAATAAGTGCATATGTGACATACTAATTGACTGTAAATATTTTAGTTTACCTTAAAAAGCTTCATTGAAAACACCGACCTCACCTAACCTTCTTAGTATGTTAAGATAAGAATCTTATTGCTTCTTAATTACAATTATTACTTAACCTATACCGTTGATAGGTTAAGTAATAATTGTAAATAAGAAGCAATAAGATGCTTATCTTACCATACTAAGAAGGTTAGGTGAGGTCGGTGTTTTCTATGAAGCTTTTCAAGGTAAACTAAAATATTTACAGTCAATTAGTATGTCACATATGTACTTATTAAATAAGCCAATATTGACAGAAAGCAAGTGCGAGAACGGGTTGTTATCTAATTATTCCTTGGTATAATATTCTGACGGTAATACATAACGGTGTCTCACTCCTCCGTCTTGGCCCCGTCTTCCACTGACGGTGTGACATTAGATGCACATTCCACAGCGACTACAATGATTAGAAAAGCCGTTGATGAATGGGACTCACTAGTGAACATTCTGCACCTACATCCGCCACCAAGATAATGTTATTAAAACAAGACTAAAACCAGTGCACTTAAACAGAAGCGGAAAAGAAACAGGGAAAAGAGAGGAAACCCCACCTCCATTTAAAACTTTGACCCAAATATTAGAGTAACAATGTTATCCCAAATAACCGAACTCAATTACGGGCTCACCATAGTCCGTGCTACATACACATTTTGCTCTGTGTAGCTAAATCTAAAACAACCAAAAACGAGGGTAGTTAAGGAGCCAATAATGATGGTAGTTAAGGAGCCAATAATGAGGGTAGTTAAGGAGGTGCGGTATAAACTGTCATAAAGTGTAGGAGGAGCGGGAGGGGGGGGGAGGTGTGAAGAGAGAGGCTTGTGCTCTTATCTGTCTCTTATCTCTTGATGGCGGCCTCTCGCCCCTCTCATGTTAATTATTATTATTGGTGGTGCCATTACTGATAGCGGTGTTTATAACGCCGTCTCGCTATTATGTTAATGACAACTCCATGACTATAAGAAACTCAAATGTGTTTTTACTGCCTCGCCGCAAATACAACTTTTAGGTAGTTTATTCTTTGTATTTATTTTGTATCAGTTTGTTTTTTTTGTTTTATTTCAGTTTTTAATTGTTCATAAATGCAATTATTATTATATAATATCCAGGTGGTTATAAAGGTGGCATTGATTAACGTTGTGGGCGAGTGGGGGTCTAGGGTGGGTGTGAAGTGCCGCTACACACCAACTTATCATCCATATAACGGATGTGTCTGTCTGTCTCAGCGAGGCAACCCTACCAGATAAACACCACAATATAAAATATTTAATTAAGTTTTTCAAAGACGCTGCCAAATATATACACGTATGCACGCACCCACGCCCATACACACGCACTCACACATGCCCGCACGCACTCACACTCACATATCAGGGTCTTGCGGCCGAGTAGACAGCGCTCGGGGATGGTAGTCCTAAGGGTCTGAGTTTGTTTCCCGGCCGGACCAGAAATAAATGGGCAGTTTTTCCATCTGATGCACCTGTTCTTTTGAAGATGTCCACGGTTGTTCCGGCAATATTTCTTATGCTTGCTGGGAGGGTGTTGAACAACCGCGGACCTCTGATGTTTATACAGTGTTCTCTGATTGTGCCTATGGCACCTCTGCTCTTCACTGGTTCTATTCTGCATTTTCTTCCATATCGTTCACTCCAGTATGTTGTTATTTTACTGTGTAGATTTGGGACCTGGCCCTCCAGTATGCTATAAAATAATTTTATAAACATTTTAACAAAGAAAAATATTTTATAAAATTGTATAAAAAATAAAACATAAAATACTTAACGGGATTTGCAGAGTGGGAAAAGAAAAAATGTTTACAATGAATACAGTATTAATAGAATAAAAGGGCATGGATGGAAGTTTGAGAAACAGATGAGTCATTGAGATATTAAGTTTCTTTTATGGAAAGATTAGTGGGAAAATGGAATGAACTAAAGGAGCTGCAGGATGTAGAAATGAACTCCATTCATAATTTATAAAGTAGATATGATAGTGAAATTGGTAAGGATCGAATCCTTGTAGTGACAACCGACAGCTAGAAAACAGGGTCCAAGAGCTAAAGCTCGATTATGAAGGCAAAAATAGGTAAGGAAGAATAGGTGAGTACACATTAGTTATGCACTATGTATTTCCTCGAGCGATAGATTGTACTCACCTTGTTGTGCTAATGGGGGTTGAGCTTCGGCCCCTTGAGCTTAATGGGTATTATATATATATATATATATATATATATATATATATATATATATATATATATATATATATAGGCCATTAAGCCTAAGATAGTATATATTAGGCCTAGGATTGGTTTTATTTATTTACTCCTTGGATGTAATTTTCAATTTGTATTATGACATTTGGGCTAATTCAATTATCACAGCTGCCAGCAAACCATTCCAGGTTCTCCTGACAATCCCAGCCATTGAGGCGTTGCCAGAGAACATGACCTACAAAGTGAAAGTGCGACTCCTCAGAGTTTACAAGTGTTCAGAGCGCAAAATTGCAGCAGCCATTGACAAGGCATCATCAGTGGGACCAGTTGACGCCTTATACAAAGACATGAGGTCTGACCGCAGAAGCGGCAGGGGGCGGGGCAGCCAGCCCAAAGCCACGCCCAATCTGGCTGAGCGAGAATATTAGTAGAGAGAGGGGCGGGGGGTAGGAGTGAGCTAGGCTGCGACTGGACAATAATTGGCACAGGTGACGAACATTATCATATATATTTTCTTCGCAATATTTCTACATTTTCACTCAACATTTGTGTAAGTAAAATCATTTTTAAAGTATGCGTTAAGCTATAAGTGTTATGCACTGACTTAACAGTCAAAAGTTTGCCAAACACTTACATTCCTTTCTCCTCGACATTTTGAGGATTTTAATAGCAAATGATAATATTTACAACTATCAGATGCATCATGAGTAAAGATAGGGTTTCATGCCTGCTTAAAATTAAAGTCATAAAAAGGAAATGTTAGTTTATATTTCGACAGGTGAGAATTGAGGCACTTTAGCGCGACCTCTTGTGGAAGTGATTCACCGTCAGGTAGCGAACAGCTTCTCTATGCTTTACTTATTCCTTTTTATAGAGGTTATGGAAACTAGCCGGATGAATGAGTCATACGAAGCTGCTATAATGGTGGTAATGTGTATATGTCATGTCGCGTATAGTGTGTGTGGCTAGCCTATGAGACTGAGTTTAGCGAGGACTTAAATAAAGGCAAGAGGTAAATAAAGGTTAAGATGAAGAGGTTGGCAACGTGATAGTTAATGAGAAGGTTAAGTATGGCGGTGGGGAAGAGTCCGCTTGGTGGCAATAAGTGAGCCTCGACATACTTGAGGATATATCGCTCTCTGCTTTGTCTATCGGTCAGTCATATTCTCTTTTCTGGCAGATTGTAACTTGCTTAACTAAATGAATTGTGGCTTCAGCCCTGAGCCCATTATATGTCTCTCTAACTCTTTCAACTACCGCCCACAAGATGGGTATGGGGTGCATAATAAAAGCCCTAAACTAAAAACTGACATTTATACGCAATTTTCTTTTATCTGTTTACCAGTTTTGTTATCTTTCCCTTTCCTTCCACCTGATATGGTCGCTGCCTGCGAAGCCAAGGACCTTGCTAAGTATCTTTGCTAAAGATGTAAACACAAAGACATCTTATGAGGTCTGACCGCAGAAGCGGCAGGGGGCGGGGCAGCCAGCCACGCCCAGTCTGGCTGAGCGAGAATATTAGTACATCGAGGGGCGGGAGAGGGACAGGAGTGAGCTAGGCTGCGACTGGACAATACCTGGTACAGGGAAAAGGTTGGACAGAACACGTGAAGGGCAAGGGGAGAGAAGAGGCCTCGTTCAGACGCCAGAAAGGAAACATCAGCTGAGAATTGAGCACCAGGATCCCGACGATCGAGACTGACAAACCGCGTACGTTGTGAAAAGGCCACAGTGAACTGGACACTCCTTCTCTCTGGGTGCTCCTTAACAGGAATAGCAATATCTTATCTCCTACCTCGTTACCCGGACCATCGTAAACCCACGACCTTGCAGGGATTCACAACACTATCTGACTCAACCCACACATACACTCCTGGTGAACGTCTCTCGATGCCAAACTTATGTGGTTCAACTTCCGTAGCTGTTGAGGAGAGAGCGTCCTCCTAGGTAGCGAGGTTTGGGTCAAACCACGTATTATCACTTCCCCAGACTAACGAGAGCCGCCGGAATGAAGAATCGCCTCTCTGCTAATAAAATAAAGCACCGACGGACTATTGGGTGCCAACAGTCAAGCCTTGTGCCAGAGTGTAACTGACCCGCGGGCTTGCCACCCCCACCACCAGATGGCCGGCTCCTCCAGACACCACCCAGTTATTGCTCACTTAAATGTATCTAATTTATGGTGGAATGTATGCCATGTTTCGTATACATTTTCGAGCGGATGAAACATATTTCTAACTATTCTTTCTAAATATGGACGATACCGAAATAACGTCTATAGGCATCAGCCTCGATAGATTAGGTAGGCTGGTCTAGGTTAATACATTCATGGTTAAGTAAAGCACTCTAAATTAGACGCACTTCACATCGTGGGAAGAGGCTGGACATGTGACTGTTGATATAAGCTCCAACATCTGATAATTAAATACAATTATTGCAACGCTACAAGGGTCAATGTCGGGCTAAGTTCGTATGATTATAAACCGTTAGATTCTCCAACACCAGCTACCATTTCTATCATTCTACTCAGCCACTCCCTCTCACTCAGTTCACTCAACTACTTCTCACCCATCCACTCCCTCTCACCCAGCCACTCTCGCTCAGCCACTCCCATTCATTCAGCCACTCCTTTTCTCTCTTTCTCTCTCAGCCCTTGCCAGCTTGACGTTTTTTCTCGCCCAAGAAACGAGTTAGAACAACTATAACTTTCTCTTATGGCAAAAAGGCATTTGAATGGCTCCCACAATTTTCCCAGGAAGATATAACCCTACTGTTAGGTTGTGCGTCAGTCGTGTCTCTCTCTGGGAGATGTAAAGCCTACTGTTAGCTTGTGCGTCAGTTGTCTCTCTCTCTCTCTGGGAGATGTAAAGCCTACTGTTAGGTTGTGCGTCAGTTGTCTCTCTCTCTCTCTGGGAGATGTAAAGCCTACTGTTAGCTTATGCGTCAGTTGCGTCTCTCTCTGGGAGATGTAAAGCCTACTGTTAGGTTGTGCGTCAGTTGTGTCTCTCTGGGAGATGTAAAGCCTACTGTTAGGTTGTGCGTCAGTTGTGTCTCTCTCTGGGAGATGTAAAGCCTACTGTTAGGTTGTGCGTCAGTTGCGTCTCTCTCTGGGAGATGTAAAGCCTACTGTTAGGTTGTGCGTCAGTTGTTGGTGTGCAAGAACGGGCTGGTGCGTGGTCATTGTCTGGGCATCCCACGGAACATGGTAATTAGTATTCACTTGCTAAATAATTCTTTTGTGTGTTTATGAGTTATGTATAATATAAAAATAACTGTTGACTAAACTGCACATCAGAAGATGGAGAAACGACGACGTTTTTCTGCCCGTCCAAGACCATTATCAAGTCGTGTGTGAGCTGTGACTCTGAAAGATATAATATATTTTACTTTAGTAGATATTTATGAGTAGTTGGTGCAAGGAGACAATTATTTATTACTCAGAAGTATGAATCACACTTGCTGGGGCACCCTGGGTGCCCGGGTAGACCCCAGTTACACCATTTAAGTGTTGGGAGGCCCCAGATTGCAAATCAGAACAAACATTTTTGTAAATCAATATCCGATTATTATTACATGTTTAGGTTCATCCATATTTATGCAGGTAACGGAGACTATGTGAACGTTATATAGTGTGTCAATAACTAGATGATGCTAGAAATTAAAGGAAATTAAAGGGAGCCGGTCGGCCGAGCGGACAGCACGCTAGACTTATGATCCTGTGGTCCAGAGTTCGATCCCGGGCGCCGGGATCGATTATGATGCAATCATAAGGTTAGATTATGTAACATTCAATATTGGCTGATGCAACAGTAGGCTTTGAGTACATCACTTAAGAACCTCATGGCTGCATGATGTTATATCACATGATTTCAAATGATTGAGGTTTTACTGAAGAGTCATTAGAATGATTACATTAAATTTAGTATTTTGCCGACACATAAAATTTGAATTGCATCAATATCACTACACACTGAGTATAACATGACCATATAAGATGAGCTCTCTTCGATATAAATTCAGTCTTGTGTTACCCTTATACCACTGACAATTGTGTCTTATCCACATTATGCTAGAGCCCTGTTTATTATATTTTTGTTTGTGAATGTTTCATATAAATTTGAATTCCCTATAAGAACTTGTATTATTGCAACCCATTCTCCTGTTTAGATAGTAGTTTTTGTAATTATGTGCTCTATAGTACAAAGATTACCGTTCTAAACAATTAGATAGAACTTTGTACTGTATTGGATGGCATACTATAGTATAGGATGACATAGTATTGGATGGCATACTATAGTATAGGATGACATACTATAGTATAGGATGACATACTATAGTATAGGATGACATACTATAGTATAGGATGACATACTATAGTATAGGATGACATACTATAGTATAGGATGACATACTATAGTATAGGATGACATACTATAGTATAGGATGACATACTATAGTATAGGATGACATACTATAGTATAGGATGACATACTATAGTATAGGATGACATACTATAGTATAGGATGACATACTATAGTATAGGATGACATACAATAACACTCCAGTGGCTTCGTGGAGGCCACGGGAGCGTTATTGGCCCTCAGGTAACTTCAGGTAAACAGAAATTATTCTCAAGTTATAACGTTATTTGTATTATCAATCATAGATTTAAAATCTAAAAAGTGCATGCTGAGAACCTTTATTTTTTTAAGAATTTGTCTTTCTTTAAACGGAATGCTCGAGCACACTGAAATAGTTTTCGAATTCCACATTTCATTATCGTCATTAATACATTAACATAACCAAATGTAAATGAAACCTAACCTAACCAAACCTTAACCTAAAGTAACCTTAAGCTAACCTAGCCATGGATAGAGTAGATAATAGCACTAATTATGTAGTTGTTCCCAAACTATTCCTTGAGCGGATTTCCTCCCAGAGGACAGGTTGAGATATAATAGATGAAAAATAGGAGAGTCTACAGTAGACAACTGACGGTTAGAAAAGCGGGGTCCAAGAGCTAAACGCACGATACGGCAGGCATAAATAGTAAATACACACACTATTGATAAATACAAATAATTTCAATGCATTTTTAAGGGTACATTTTGTAGACAAATTTCACACATTCTTGTTATAAAGTTTTATCCATTAGTACTCAACCGTAACTGGTAAATGTGTTGGTTGATAAACACAGCGTGAAAGAAAATTAAATATAAACTCTCACAGGTCACTGTACTTCTTATATACCGTACCTCAGAAGTACAGCAATAACTGCGCTGCGTCACTTGTGCTGCGCGTCAACTTTCCGGCAAGTGCGCGCGGCACCAAAGAAAACGTACTATTATGTAAAAATAAGAGAAAACTCTGTCATCCCCAACTTCGATAACCTTACCGTGCGGTTGTCGGAGCGCCTTAATGAAGAATAGTGAATATAAGAGAAGGTCGATGAGCATCCTCTGTAGTGCGTGTGCACTATCTGGCGTGCATGTAGGTCATCTGTAGTGCATGCGTATGCACTGAAAAATGCGTGCATTTTACAGTGCATACGCATGATCCACACACGTGTGTGCGCAGTCTGTAAAGCGTGATATCTGTAGAACGTGCGTGCAGTCTACAATGCATGCGTACAGTGTGTATGTATGCATGCATTCAACCAAGCTGTAGTGCGTGCGTGCTGGCTGTAGTGAGGGAGGAGGTAGAGAGGAGAGGTGGTGAGGGAGGAGCCATAGAGGGGAAGGAGGAGCAAGGAGCCTCTCTACCATCATCTTCCACTCCAGATATCACTACGGAATCACCATAGCCCGTGCTACTTGCAACTGTTGTTCCCAGTAGCTGAATCTAAAACAACAACAACAATGCAGGTATTAACCCGTGACTCTGGCCATGAAAGGTGGCGCTGATCACCTTGTAAGAGTAACTTCCGTCTCTGCAATAAGAAGTATACAGTTCATTTACATAATGTACGTAATCAAGTTTTATACCGCAAGAATTGTGCAACATTCTTGACCCTTCATCAACGTTATATGTTAAGGAAACGTGTAAATGTACAACTGTAAAAGATCCCAGATTAAATTTTTCACGATAGCAAGTTCGGGGAATGAACTTTATTCTCGTTAAACTTGTATATAAAGCTTATTTTCCTTAACATAACATCTCAATAGAATATTGAACCATCCACTGACGTTTTATGTTAATGATTTACACATTCACTTACACATATATTTTGCATTAATTGCTATAGACGAGAGCGAAGTTGTCAGGTGACAGTAGACGATCACCCGGACACGGTTTTACTCGGGGGTCGAACCTCGCTACCAATATGATCAAACAGAATTTGCGAGGCAGTAGTGAGCACGCGCGACTGTTAAGAGTGCGTGTCACTCCTCCCTGCAGGACCGGTGCACCAGCTCACGCCAGTGTAGCCAAGCAGCTGCTGAACCCTAGCGGCCGTGTCAGGGGTGTGTGAGTGTTCTGGGGTTATCTTGAAGTTTTCTTGAGATGATTTCGGGGCTTTTTAGTGTCCCCCGCGGCCCGGTCCTCGACCAGGCCTCCACCCCCAGGAAGCAACCCGTGACAGCTGACTAACACCCAGGTACCCATTTTACTGCTAGGTAACAGGGGCATAGGGTGAAAGAAACTCTGCCCATTGTTTCTCGCCGGCGCCTGGGATCGAACCCAGGACCACAGGATCACAAGTCCAGCGTGCTGTCCGCTCGGCCGACCTGGTCCCCCGGGGTTGTTGTACCAGCTGTATTACAGTCAGGCAGTTTAGGAAATATCTGCAAAGTCTTATAGTCCGTGACTGGTTCCCGACTAGACGGTGTGAGAGCCGACACTGTGAGGAGGTCATGCTCGTCTCACCGACACACTCGACAACCTCGTCAAATGAAATTCGTTCGTCTTGTGCTGGTTTTGGGCGGCAGCTCACACACTCGGCGGCTGAGAGGTGTGCTCCACCAACCAATCTTGACGGGTTGGTTACTGTAGTGTTCAGTGTACGCCGCCGCAATACTGCCGATGAAGGTCAGTGTGGTGTCGGCTGACACCACACTGACGCTTGTCACTTACCTACTTGTACTCGCCTAGGAGGTGGGGTCCCTCGATTGTTTCAGGCGCGGGTTGGACATGTATATGAGTGGGATTGGCTGGTTATAGATAGGAGCTGCCTCGTATGGGCCAATAGGCCTTCTGCAGTTGCCTTTGTTATGTTCTTAGTTGTATTTGCGGGGATGAACGACGGTTCTTAGGTCCCGACTCTCAACTCTTAATCAACTGGGTTGTAGGTTCCAGAGTTTGTTGGGTTCTATCATATCTACATATAAAGCTGTGTATGGCATCTGCCTTCACCACGTCACTTCCTACTGCAGTACAAGTCTTATCTTTTGGTTAAGGTTTGGTTAGCTTAGGTTAGGTTACGTTTGGTTACATTAATACGGTGAATTATTGACGATAATATGAAATATGGAATTCGAAATCTATTTGAGTGTACCCGATAATTCTGTTTACAGAAGACCAAAATATTCAAAGGAAACTTTTCCGCATATACTTTTTATATTTTAAATCGCCGATTTATAATACAATAAAGTTATAAATTGAGAATATTCTCTGATTACAACAAAAGTTCACTTGCCAGTTTACATGTAGACTATTACTGGAGCCGTAATATGCTCTCAGACCATCACAAATATCTAGATAACTATCCCGGTGGTTATTCTTCTCATGGTAATGTATTATGTCTGAGGACGGGCTCTTTACAACATGCTGTAATCTAATATAATTATATAAAATATATCTACAAATAGATATCTAATTACTAGCTAAATGTGACTCACTTAATGCCTAAGATGTAAGTTTTTATTTAGATTGCTATACCTGTTTAGTCTCACCAACATGATTGGTATAAGTTGTTAGCAATAAAGTTTCTGGTAATGACAATGTCTACTTGCTAGTCTGTTACTGTGACTTGTGTAATTAATATATTGTTGTGTCTATGTAAACTTTCCAATGAAAGTTGAACTACTAATTTATGAGTCAAGTTTTTAATTGATTAATTTGTACACTATGTCGTCTAGAGGAGCAGCGGGTCGGGCGAGGTGTTGCGAGTGTACCCGGCCTACACTGTCTCTCAAGGTCTTACTCCAGACCACTTGAAGGTGCTGAGGGTGAGGTGTAGAGCCGTCGTCATGTGGAGAGTGAGGTGTAGAGCCGTCGTCATGTGGAGAGTGAGGTGTAGAGCCGTCGTCATGTGGAGAGTGAGGTGTAGAGCCGTCGTCATGTGGAGAGTGAGGTGTAGAGCCGTCGTCATGTGGAGAGTGAGGTGTAGAGCCTCGGACGCCGGACTCCAGGTTAGTGAGAGCCATTTTGATCAATTTTGATGTGTTCTTCTCTATACACCTCAAATTGAAAACAAGTTTAGGAATATTACCGATAAATATCAGTAAATAACTGTCAACTATAATTAAAGAGCGGCAGCGTCAAGAAACCGTGGTACTAAAGTGCCCTATCCTAACCTACCAGAGGGCCCACGAACAGAAAACCAGCCAGTGTCAATTTCGTGAGCCGCTTCCATATTCTTGTACGACAGTTTTTTGGCCTTAGCTGAAGTATACGTCAAAATGCGACGTGTTACTAGGAGGACTCACGGGTTGCTTACGTATCAATTAATGATCTAAAGTGTGTTCGCAGTTTTAGTGTCAGAGTAGTTAACATATGGAATGCTTTAGGAAGTGATGTGGTGGAGGCTGACTCTATATAGTTTCAAATGTAGATATGATAGAGCCCAACAGGCTCGGGAACCTGTACACCAGTTGATTTATGGTTGAGAGGCGGGACCAAAGAGTCGAAGCTCAACCCCCGCAAGCACAACTAGGTGAGTACTTTCTGACCCAGCTTTATGCTCTTTTGTTTATATTTTTGTTTACCTTAAAACGCGAGATGATTGTGAGTGTGTGGATGATTGTGAGTGTGTGGATGATTGTGAGTGTGTGGATGATTGTGAGTGTGTGGATGATTGTGAGTGTGTGGATGATTGTGAGTGTGTGGATGATTGTGAGTGTGTGGATGATTGTGAGTGTGTGGATGATTGTGAGTGTGTGGATGATTGTGAGTGTGTGGATGAGTGTGAGTGTGTGGATGATTGTGAGTGTGTGGATGATTGTGAGTGTGTGGATGATTGTGAGTGTGTGGATGATTGTGAGTGTGTGGATGATTGTGAGTGTGTGGATGATTGTGAGTGTGTGGATGAGTGTGAGTGTGTGGATGATTGTGAGTGTGTGGATGATTGTGAGTGTGTGGATGAGTGTGAGTGTGTGGATGATTGTGAGTGTGTGGATGAGTGTGAGTGTGTGGATGATTGTGAGTGTGTGGATGATTGTGAGTGTGTGGATGATTGTGAGTGTGTGGATGATTGTGAGTGTGTGGATGATTGTGAGTGTGTGGATGATTGTGAGTGTGTGGATGATTGTGAGTGTGTGGATGATTGTAAGTGTGTGGATGATTGTGAGTGTGTGGATGATTGTGAGTGTGTGGATGATTGTGAGTGTGTGGATGATTGTGAGTGTGTGGATGATTGTGAGTGTGTGGATGATTGTGAGTGTGTGGATGAGTGTGAGTGTGTGGATGATTGTGAGTGTGTGGATGATTGTGAGTGTGTGGATGAGTGTGAGTGTGTGGATGATTGTGAGTTTTGGATGATTGTGAGTGTGGATGATTGTGAGTGTGTGGATGATTGTGAGTGTGTGGATGATTGTGAGTGTGTGGATGAGTGTGAGTGTGTGGATGAGTGTGAGTGTGTGGATGAGTGTGAGTGTGTGGATGATTGTGAGTGTGTGGATGATTGTGAGTGTGTGGATGATTGTGAGTGTGTGGATGATTGTGAGTGCGTGGATGATTGTGAGTGTGTGGATGATTGTGAGTGTGGATGATTGTGAGTGTGTGGATGATTGTGAGTGTGTGGATGATTGTGAGTGTGTGGATGATTGTGAGTGTGTGGATGATTGTGAGTGTGTGGATGATTGTAAGTGCGTGGATGATTGTGAGTGCGTGGATGATTGTGAGTGTGTGGATGATTGTGAGTGTGTGGATGATTGTGAGTGTGGATGATTGTGAGTGTGTGGATGATTGTGAGTGTGGATGATTGTGAGTGTGGATGATTGTGAGTGTGTGGATGATTGTGAGTGTGTGGATGATTGTGAGTGTTTGGATGATTGTGAGTGTGTGGATGATTGTGAGTGTGTGGATGATTGTGAGTGTGTGGATGATTGTGAGTGTGTGGATGATTGTAAGTGTGTGGATGATTGTAAGTGCGTGGATGATTGTGAGTGCGTGGATGATTGTGAGTGTGTGGATGATTGTGAGTGTGTGGATGATTGTGAGTGTGTGGATGATTGTGAGTGTGTGGATGATTGTGAGTGTGTGGATGATTGTAAGTGTGTGGATGATTGTAAGTGCGTGGATGATTGTGAGTGCGTGGATGATTGTGAGTGTGTGGATGATTGTGAGTGTGTGGATGATTGTGAGTGTGTGGATGATTGTGAGTGTGTGGATGATTGTGAGTGTGTGGATGATTGTGAGTGTGTGGATGATTGTGAGTGTGTGGATGATTGTGTGTGGATGATTGTGAGTGTGTGGATGATTGTGAGTGTGTGGATGATTGTGAGTGTGTGGATGATTGTGAGTGTGTGGATGACTGTGAGTGTGTGGATGATTGTGAGTGTGTGGATGATTGTGAGTGTGTGGATGATTGTGAGTGTGTGGATGATTGTGAGTGTGTTGATGATTGTGAGTGTGTGGATGAGTGTGTGTGGATGATTGTGAGTGTGTGGATGAGTGTGAGTGTGTTGATGATTGTGAGTGTGTGGATGAGTGTGTGTGTGGATGAGTGTGAGTGTGTGGATGATTATGAGTGTGTGGATGATTGTGAGTGTGTGGATGATTGTGAGTGTGTGGATGATTATGAGTGTGTGGATGATTGTGAGTGTGTGGATGATTGTGAGTGTGGTGTGTTAGACGTTGAGGTGAAGAGGAGCATCAGGGCGAGATCCTCAATTGTGGGGAACGTTAGTGAAGTGAGCAGCGGTGTGGTGTGAACCTCTCCAACACTCCGGACTCTCAGTGGTAAGTGTTTTATTGGCAATAAATACAGCGATGAGGTAAGGGATCTGTTACTCCGGCTGAGGGAGGTCTAACACCTTGTTCTGGCGGTGTGTAATGTGCCAACGTGGCCTCCCAGCCATCCTCCCTACAGTCTACTCCAAGCCTCCTCTCCTCATCTACTCCAAGCATCCTCTCCTCATCTACTCCAACCTCTCTACTTCCTCATGATAAGTGACATCTGCACTCACGGGCGAGTTTTAGGAGCCCAGGCGGGGAGAGAACGCCCTCCAGGAGCCCGGGAGGGAAGAGAGCGCCCTCCAAGGGTCCAGTAGGGCGGAGAGAACACATGAAAACGCCCTCCAGGTGCCCAGTAGGGATGGGGGGGGGGGAGAACACGTGAGGGCTCAATAGTGACGGAGCACTTGCCGTAGCCGTGAAGCTGCCCCGTGACCCGGCGCGAGCGGTGTGACGGTGGTGGCGGCGGCGCAGAATGTTCCGGTGATGCTAGGTGAGGCCGCGGGTGCTGTGTCACGCAGCGTGTCACGCAGAGTGTCACGCAGCGTGTCAGCGTGATCTCATGGAAAGAGATCCATGACATGGCTGGTGGACTGTATACAGTAATGATTATTAGTTTATCATTCTAACTGCAAATCTCCAGCGCCATTATGTCCACTTCTCGAGGGTTGTCAAGTATCAATTCTCTGGCCTTTAGTCGTTCCTTCACCAGGATTACAACACCTCCACCTTTTCTAATTTATATGTTGCATCTCCAGACAGCATTGTCCCGCGGGAATACCACCTTATTTAAACTCTTATCCTCCAGTCTTGTCTCTGCTAGTGCGATAATGTCTGGCATCTTAAGCTGTATTATATCATTTAACTCCAGTATTTTTTTCCCCTTACCCCATCTATGTTGGTATGCACAATTTTCAGGACCATGTTCCCTCCTTTGCTCTTCACACTTCTCTAACAAGTTTACTTTGGTGTACCATCTCATCGGCTTCTCGATCCCATTCACATAGAAAAAAGAAATGTTCTCATTTCTATTCTCATTTAAGAGTTTAATTACAGCTTTTTTAGGCCTTATCTTTTATCTTTTAAAAAGTCTTTTTTAGGTCCAGATAGATGCAGTCAACCCAACCATCTCTTTCATGTAAAATCTCTCTGGCTCGATCATAGAAACTGAATAAATTCGATACACAAGATCTTCCAGATCGAAAACCATACTGTCTGTCGGATTTATATCGTTTCTCTCCAGGTGGTCTACCAATTTGGTTTTATTTTTTCCAATATTTTGACTTGTTACGCTTGTCATTCAGGGGGGGGGGGCCTCCCGGCTTCCACTTTTGTAGATTGGAACTATGTTCAGGTAGATTGGAACTATGTTCAGGTAGATTGGAACTATGTTCAGGTAGATTGGAACTATGTTCAGGTAGATTGGAACTATGTTCAGGTAGATTGGAACTATGTTCAGCCTTTTTACACACATCTGCTACGACTCCTGTACACAAGGATGTCTGAAAAATCAGTTGAAGTGGAATGCTGAGCTCAGGTGCACATTCTCTCAGAACCCATGGTGAAACTCCATCTGGACCAACTGCTTTGTTCTTACTTAGCTCCTTGAGCATTTTTTTCACTTCGTCTCTAGATACCTCTATGTACTCTATGTTGTTCTCTAGAATTCTTATTGTGTCTGGTTCTCTGAAGATTTAATTTTGTACAAACACACTTTGGAACTCTTCGTTTAATGTTTCACACATTTCCTTTTCATTTTCCACGAATCAATCTTCCATTTTCAACCTCTAAATATTATACTTTACCTACAGCTTACTTTTCATGAATTTATAGAAAAGGCCTGGACCTACTTACATTTGTCTGCTATACCGTTCTCAAAGTTCCTCTCTGCCTCTCTCCTTATTGACGTGTACTTATTTCTCGCATCTTTGTGTGTGTGTGTGTGTGTGTGTGTGTGTGTGTGTGTGTGTGTGTGTGTGTGTGTGTGTGTGTGTGTGTGTGTGTGTGTGTGTGTGTGCGTGTGTATAACAGGGCGCCTGTTGATATAATTATCACTGGAGTAGTTGACTCTATCCCTTCCTCAACATGCTACTACTTCCTCTCCCTGCCATCCCCTCCCCTATCTGATCACCCTTCCCCCATCCCTCCTCCCCTTGCCTACTCTGCTCCCCTCTTGCTTCCGGGTGTAAGGTGTGCAAGTGTGTGTGTTTGAGAGGAAGGCGAGAGAGGGGGACGGTACCACACCACCACTCCACATTCTCCTCCTGGCTCACGTTCACTAGTTTGTTAAACACACACACACACACACACACACACACACACACACACACACACACACACACACACACACACACACACACACACTTGCGTGGCTGGCTAACATCAGAACTACCTTCAGGAACCTGTGTAAGGAATCACTCAGAACCTTGTATACCACATATGTAAGACCAATCCTGGAGTATGCGGCCACAGCATGGAGCCCGTACCTTGTCAAGCACAGGACTAAGCTGGAAAAGGGGGACACAGGTGGAAGTTGAGTACCCAAATGAGCCACAGAGACGTTAGAAAGAACTTTTCCAGTATCAGAGTAGTTAATAAATGGAATGCACTAGGAAGTGATGTGGCGGAGGCTGACTCCATACACAATTCCATATGTAAATATGATAAAGTCCAATGGGCTCATATACCAGTAAATCACTAGATTGACGGTTGAGAGGCGGGACCAAAAAGCCGAAGCTCGACCCCCAGAAGCACAATTAGGTGAGTATACACACACATTTGTGGCAAACTCTATAAATGGATTCAAACTCACATATGATAGAACACAAAGCGTTAAGAAATAAGTACTACAGTTGACTGTAAGTTACATGTTGGGACCCAGGAGCTGAAACTCAACTCTAATAAGTACAAAAGGTGAATATACACAAACCAGCTGGAAAATACGAACACAAATGAAAGAAACAATTCTACCAAATATTCAGACTGAAAGATGGTCCACAAGGTACTCGAACTGATAATTAAAAGGCTTAAAAAGTTATATTAAAAATTGAAACAATGACGAAGAAAGTAAATAACAAAATTATTGATAACGCTGATCAATTATTAATGTGTTGTGTACAGTGTCACTATACATATAGTGACCGAGCTTCACAGTCTTCTTGTTTGAGGTTTAAAGAGGAGCCAGACATTGAGGCGCTGATGAGAGCCAAACTGTTCGGAAGGATAAGTAATAGTGTAGTTATGGTGAGGTTCACCACCTGTACAGTTATGGTGAGGTTCACCACCTGTACAGTTATAGTGAGGTTCACCACCTGTACAGTTATGGTGAGGTTCACCACCTGTACAGTTATGGTGAGGTTCACCACTTGTACAGTTATGGTGAGGTTCACCACCTGTACAGTTATGGTGAGGTTCACCACCTGTACAGTTATGGTGAGGTTAACCACCTGTACAGTTATGGTGAGGTTCACCACCTGTACAGTTATGGTGAGGTTCACCACCTGTACAGTTATGGTGAGGTTAACCACCTGTACAGTTATGGTGAGGTTCACCACTTGTACAGTTATGGTGAGGTTCACCACTTGTACAGTTATGGTGAGGTTCACCACCTGTACAGTTATGGTGAGGTTAACCACCTGTACAGTTATGGTGAGGTTAACCACCTGTACAGTTATGGTGAGGTTCACCACTTGTACAAGTAACACAGTAACAATGGGTCAGAGGTTCATCAACAATGTATGGATGACAAGGTACACTTGCCAACATTAACAAGAGAGACCATGACCAGCTTGCAGACCTTGGTAGTCAGAGATCATCACCAAAACAGTTACCGCAAATATAGATTAATTCAGGGGTCGTGTCCACCACAAAATGTGTTCCTAAGTGGAACAATTTGACGAAAAAACAGGGCAGTTACGACCACTGAGTCAATAATACGTCAAGCAGAACAAACAAAACATACATATAATGATAATGGAACGTTTTAATTTTATAGATTTTTATCGGACAAAATATAAAGCTGTCACATGAAGTATGAAGGAAAGAGGATCTTTTAGACTAATGCTTCAATGTTGTTAACATCACCAGGACGAGAAGGAGGCAGCGAGATACGGGCAAGGAAATGACCAATTGACCCGGTGTCTGTGTTAATTAGGATGAAGACTGCGGTACTGATGATTAAGTCCAGCAGGCAGCCGTTGTTATGTGGTTATTAAAGTTACCATTGGTGAGGGATGAGAGTCACGAACAGAGTAATCATATATTCTACTTTGTTTCAACGAGATTTATGTCGACGAGAAAATAATCCACAATTAAGAGATAAGAGCAGGAGGTTGACAAGGTACGTTTTACGAACTTTTATCCTGAGGATTCTTGTAAGGTAAATACACAAAGTGAACAAGTTGATACCTCTCCTTACCGCGAGGTGTTGGCATGAAGAGAGGAGCTCTATGACCGCTACTGTACAGGAGTCGCTCCGGTGAACACTCTTACAAATATCTCAGAGTTTGAGGAACGAGTCTTCTGAACCAAAGGCCACTAAGAAATGCTTTGCAAACTTAATTATAGTTATATATTCACCGAGAAATGTATTCCTCAGTGTATATTCACCGAGAGGTTGTCTTCTTAGATATATACTCTTAGAGTTTGCTTTACTATAAACTTGCTCAAGATTGATGTACAATTATAAGTAAGAAGCCAAAGTAAACAGCGGCCTCAGTCATTCTAACGCGGTGTTCCTTAAGCTATAAAACATGAGCTGTGTGGCAGGTGGACCTGACAAAGATGAAGGAGAAGACTGATAGCGGATGGAAACTGGACCGAAACATGATACGCAGGTTTGAAATGTGCTCGTCGGTGTGTCTTCCACGAGATGACTTTCCAGGACGCTGGCAGGACCTGACCAATTTACGTTATCTACCAGTAAGTACTGGAAAATTTAAACCAAAAAACCCCTAGGCCTTGCTTTCATTCGATGTGCACGAAATGTTAAGAAGGCCTCTTAACCTGGATAGTGTTCCCAGTGATGGTGGCAGGTGGTAATATCCTGGACAGTGTTCCCAGTGATGCTGGCAGGTGGTAATATCCTGGACAGTGTTCCCAGTGATGGTGGCAGGTGGTAATATCCTGGACAGTGTTCCCAGTGATGGTGGCAGGTGGTAATATCCTGGACAGTGTTCCCAGTGATGGTAGCAGGTGGTAATATCCTGGACAGTGTTCCCAGTGATGCTGGCAGGTGGTAATATCCTGGACAGTGTTCCCAGTGATGGTGGCAGGTGGTAATATCCTGGACAGTGTTCCCAGTGATGGTGGCAGGTGGTAATATCCTGGACAGTGTTCCCAGTGATGGTGGCAGGTGGTAATATCCTGGACAGTGTTCCCAGTGATGCTGGCAGGTGGTAATATCCTGGACAGTGTTCCCAGTGATGGTGGCAGGTGGTAATATCCTGGACAGTGTTCCCAGTGATGGTGGCAGGTGGTAATATCCTGGACAGTGTTCCCAGTGATGCTGGCAGGTGGTAATATCCTGGACAGTGTTCCCAGTGATGCTGGCAGGTGGTAATATCCTGGACAGTGTTCCCAGTGATGCTGGCAGGTGGTAATATCCTGGACAGTGTTCCCAGTGATGGTGGCAGGTGGTAATATCCTGGACAGTGTTCCCAGTGATGGTGGCAGGTGGTAATATCCTGGACAGTGTTCCCAGTGATGGTGGCAGGTGGTAATATCCTGGACAGTGTTCCCAGTGATGGTGGCAGGTGGTAATATCCTGGACAGTGTTCCCAGTGATGGTGGCAGGTGGTAATATCCTGGACAGTGTTCCCAGTGATGGTGGCAGGTGGTAATATCCTGGACAGTGTTCCCAGTGATGCTGGCAGGTGGTAATATCCTGGACAGTGTTCCCAGTGATGGTGGCAGGTGGTAATATCCTGGACAGTGTTCCCAGTGATGCTGGCAGGTGGTAATATCCTGGACAGTGTTCTCCGGCTGACAGCGGGTCGTCAGCGTTAGTATCCGATGATTGGAATAAAAATTCGGTACCTAATCAAGGGTTTGGAAATGCTCATACGCTCAGCCATCCATATGGTATCCTGACCCAGCGTTGCTTAACCACACTAACAGAGCGACGTGTAAATATATCCGCGAGTGGTGTGATGAGTTTGGCTTATAAGTCAGC
>NC_091243.1:13571227-13586227 GCF_040958095.1 Procambarus clarkii | reverse complement strand
TCGTACTGGGGAAAAGGTTGGCAAATTATCTATACTGGAGGAGGTGGCAGCACACGAAGGTGGGTTGACAACAGGAACTCCCCCACACTAATTATTGCGTACCCGGCGGCTACTTATACCGTTGAGTGGACCGCGATGGCCGCACCTAGCAGGTGTTGTCGGGTCATAACATTGGTCAGTCACAGCAGGTGTTGTCCCGCGATAATAGAGGGCGTTGTCAGGTGGCCAAAGAGGGCAGAACTATCAGTAGTGGCCGTGGCGAAGTCTGCCGTTAGAACGAACGGTAATACAGAAGCTAACGGCACTTCGTCACCCACCACCACCACCACCACCACCACCACCATCATTATCTGGGTTGACTGGATCTTCCTAGATTGTAAAACATTTGTACTCCTCAAGAAAGTCTGGTGTACAATGACAAGACCACACTAGAATATGAAGGGACGACGACGTTTCGGTCCGTCCTGGACCATTCTCAAGTCGATTGTCAAGTCAATCGACTTGAGAATGGTCCAGGACGGAGCGAAACGTCGTCGTCCCTTCACCTTCTAGTGTGTGGTCTTGTCATCATACTTTAGCCACGTTATTGTGACTCATCGCCTGCATCTGGTGTACAAGATGGAGAATAAGCTGGGATAACTGGGAAGAGACACAACAGGGTAAGGGACTACCTGAAGGACAGAATAACGATTATTATGCGAGAGAAAATTTCGACCTGAATGAATTTGACAAGTGGGGTCCTCCAGGGCTCGGTCCTGGGGTCACAGCTGTTCCTAATTGATGTGAGTGACCTCCTCGAGGGAGTTATCTCGTACGTTAATGTTTGCATATTGCCCAATCCTAATGAAAAAGTTAAAACTTAGGACTATAGAAAATTACAACATGACCTTGACAAATTTCAAGTTTTAAAACAAACTGCTGTTAAAGTTCAATTCTACAAGGGAGAAAGAAGACCAGGAAGTGTCGACACCATTAATGGGAAGACAACTATAGATATCAGAAAGATAAAACCTTTTAGGAGCGGATATAATCCAACACTAACACCGGAGGTCCCCATAAACAGGATCACCTCGCCAGCACTAACACCGGAGGCCCCCATAAACAGGATCACCTCGCCAGCACTAACACCGGAGGCCCCCATAAACAGGATCACCTCGCCAGCACTAACACCGGAGGTCCCCATAAACAGGATCACCTCGACAGTATATGGGATGCTGGCAAACATTACAATGGCATTTATAACCTAAATAAGGACTTTCTCGAGACAATCTGTACAGAGTTTGTAATATTAGAATTCGCAGCACCGACCAGGAATCTCACCAAGTTAACCTCTAAACAAAAATAAAAAATGTATGAAGGTTGTAACAAGATGAAATAAAGGTAACTAAATTTCACAACCCTAACAGAAAGAAGATGCAGGGGTATATGATCACAACGTACAAGATACCGAGGAGAATAGACAAGGTGGACAAGGACAGTCTTTTAAATTGAGAGAAAGTAAGACATTCAGTGGTAGTGTTGAAAACCTGTGTCCAGACCTGTTTGGACACAGGGTTGGACACAGGGTTGGACACAGGGTTGGACACAGGTTTCAGCTGAAAACGCAAATGAGTGGAAGACATGCAGGAAAATGCTCGTACACTGTATGGGAGATCAACAAGTAGAATACACTAAATGTAGCTTTACAAACCTCCTCCATCCACAACTTTATGAACAGATTCGGCAAAGAATACAAACGTCATGAAAGCAAATATATGACCTAATATGTAGAAGGCTAGCAGGTAGCCAGAGAGCTAGACCTCACTTTCCTGTAAGCAATGTTAGGTAAGCAGCGTTATGTAAACACCACCACCAGAAGCTCCAGGCCAGTATTTACGAGGTGTGGGTGTAGCGGTGAGCGGAGCTGCCTCCTGTACGGTATAATGGCAGCAGCTGGAGCAGCAGCTGGAGCAGCAGCTGGAGCAGGAGGAAGTACAGAAGAGCCAAGGAGGAAGAGAAGCAGTCGACGTCAAACTCAAACAGTCAGATGCACTACCGCACAACTCTATTTTAACTGCTAATTATTTGTGAAGATTTCCCTATTTGTTTCCGTGATCATATTGTGTAATAGTAGAACCCGTTGATGCCGGCGGTGACGAAAGCCGCGTTAGTTATAATTGTAGATTATGTTAATGGAAATGTTAATAAGGAGAGGGCGGCAGGTCCGCATCCACCGTGAATGCTGTTGAAAGGCAATGATTGGCCAACAAAAGCCGTGATGTATTTGACATACAACGCCTGTTTAACACGCCGTAAATGTAGGAAATATAATAAGTAAATTTTGTATGATAGTCATGAATCAGAGAATTATGAAATGTATTTCCTTACGGGTTGTTTACCCGTAAACAAGGACGGGTTGTTTACCCGTAAACAAGGACGGGTTGTTTACCCGTAAACAAGGACGGGTTGTTTACCACCCGTCCGCGACAAAAGTCCATTACATCAAGCGGTCGACCCCACAGACGCATTCAGAAATGTTAACATGCTGTTCATTCAAAACGCGATTTTTTTCAAATATAAATTAATATTATAATATATTAGCATATTGTGCATATATAGGCATAGGTTAGGTTAGGTTAGGTTAGGTGTTTAGGTTCTGTTGGTGATTATTGTAGTACGTGGGTAAAGCATTTACAGCGTTGTGGTTCGAACAAAAGTCGTCAGTGAAGCACTTATTCCGGAAGTATTCGAACGTTAACAGTTGTGAGTCGTGTGTACACCGTTATTCATTCATAAACACCAGGGGGGTTTGGCGGGTGCATGGAATCACTTTTGGGTCTTTGTTTGGAGGACGGGCTGTGTCGTGAAGCAGGCCGTGAAGCAGGTCGTGAAGCAGGTCGTGAAGCAGGTCGTGAGGCAGGCCAGGGGTTGAAAATACTGTACCGCTCGTGAGGAAGGAACTGCCATGTACACAAATCAGTGTTTGAGGACTCATTACAGTTAGCGCGGAGGGTCGACGCTCCTTCCGGAATGTCGACTACACCCGCTGAGTGACGACGGGTGGGGAGGGCTAGAGATGGGAGGGTTAGAGGAGAGGAGGCTAGAGATGGGGAGGGCTAGAGGAGAGGAGGGCTAGAGATGGGGAGGGCTAGAGGAGAGGAGGGCTAGAGATGGGGAGGGCTAGAGGAGAGGAGGGCTAGAGATGGGGAGGGCTAGAGGAGAGGAGGGCTAGAGGAGAGGAGGGCTAGAGGTGGGGAGGAGCTTTATGGACGTAGGGTAATGAAAATAATAAGTCGTAGTGATATCAGTGAGCCAAAGATGTTGACATAAGAAAATGACTAACGACCCACTTGGTAAAGAAGGAGTCGGCCCCAGAGAGAGAAGTAACCACAGAAAGGGAAGCAACAACAGACACAAGGAGTCGGCCACAGATCATTGGGCTGTGTACCTATGACGAGTCGGTCTGGCGTACACCTGAGCCCTGGGAGCCTCAACAACCATCTGTTGCCACTACCGGGTTCATGCAGATGGCGCTCATGCACTTACCTTTACGTATTGTGCTCGTCACCACAAGAAGCCGCAAGTGCCTTCACACCCCCACCGGACGCCTCGTAGCCCCCCACCAACCCTTCACACCCCCACCGGACGCCTCGTAGCCCCCACCAACCCTTCACACCCCCACCGGACGCCTCGTAGCCCCCACCAACCCTTCACACCCCCACCGGACGCCTCGTAGCCCCCACCAACCCTTCACACCCCCACCGGACGACTCGTAGCCCCCCACCAACCCTGTCATCACACAAACTCTATGGACAATGAACCAATAATGGGTTTTTATTTTAGGGTAAATTAAATGAACAAGGGGAAATTCAAAAGGGTTAAGGAATGTGGCCAGCGTTCGTCTCCCGTTATCTTTCTCAGGCGAAGGAAGAAAAAAGTTGAAGGTCCTGTTGCGGCCCCCAGACACGGTCGGGTTGCCGGAGGTACGAGCACTACTGAACATCTACAAGGTACAGAGCCTTGGCGCGTGAAATATTGCACTATACGGTACAACAACAATGTAGCCAAAACATGTTAGTATTTAAATACAACTAGATTAATTATTTCGTTCCCATCCTTAAACTGGAGAGTAATATGAGGTAGTGTTGTGATCTCCAGGACACAAGCCAGGGTTAGTGGGTCACTGGGGGACCTCCACCTTCATTCACTCACCCAGGTGTGCTGTGACCCCTTTATTGGCTACAGGTGCTCGTACAGTGTGTCAGTCCTTCACTCTGGTAGTCTGGCTACAGGTGCAGGTACTGTGGCCAGTCCTTCACTCTGGTAGTCTGGCTACAGGTGCAGGTACTGTGGCCAGTCCTTCACTCTGGTAGTCTGGCTACAGGTGCTCGTACAGTGACCAGTCCTTCACTCTGGTAGTCTGGCTACAGGTGCAGGTACAGTGACCAGTCCTTCACTCTGGTAGTCTGGCTACAGGTGCAGGTACAGTGACCAGTCCTTCACTCTGGTAGTCTGGCTACAGGTGCAGGTACAGTGACCAGTCCTTCACTCTGGTAGTCTGGCTACAGGTGCAGGTACTGTGGCCAGTCCTTCACTCTGGTAGTCTGGCTACAGGTGCTCGTACAGTGACCAGTCCTTCACTCTGGTAGCCTGGCTACAGGTGCAGGTACAGTGACCAGTCCTTCACTCTGGTAGTCTGGCTACAGGTGCAGGTACAGTGGCCAGTCCTTCACTCTGGTAGTCTGGCTACAGGTGCAGGTACAGTGACCAGTCCTTCACTCTGGTAGTCTGGCTACAGGTGCAGGTACAGTGACCAGTCCTTCACTCTGGTAGTCTGGCTACAGGTGCAGGTACAGTGACCAGTCCTTCACTCTGGTAGCCTGGCTACAGGTGCAGGTACAGTGACCAGTCCTTCACTCTGGTAGCCTGGCTACAGGTGCTCGTACAGTGACCAGTCCTTCACTCTGGTAGCCTGGCTACAGGTGCAGGTACAGTGGTCAGTCCTTCACTCTGGTAGCCTGGCTACAGGTGCAGGTACAGTGACCAGTCCTTCACTCTGGTAGTCTGGCTACAGGTGCAGGTACAGTGACCAGTCCTTCACTCTGGTAGTCTGGCTACAGGTGCAGGTACAGTGACCAGTCCTTCACTCTGGTAGTCTGGCTACAGGTGCAGGTACAGTGACCAGTCCTTCACTCTGGTAGCCTGGCTACAGGTGCAGGTACAGTGACCAGTCCTTCACTCTGGTAGCCTGGCTACAGGTGCAGGTACAGTGGTCAGTCCTTCACTCTGGTAGCCTGGCTACAGGTGCAGGTACAGTGACCAGTCCTTCACTCTGGTAGTCTGGCTACAGGTGCAGGTACAGTGACCAGTCCTTCACTCTGGTAGTCTGGCTACAGGTGCAGGTACAGTGACCAGTCCTTCACTCTGGTAGCCTGGCTACAGGTGCAGGTACAGTGACCAGTCCTTCACTCTGGTAGTCTGGCTACAGGTGCAGGTACAGTGACCAGTCCTTCACTCTGGTAGTCTGGCTACAGGTGCAGGTACAGTGACCAGTCCTTCACTCTGGTAGCCTGGCTACAGGTGCAGGTACAGTGACCAGTCCTTCACTCTGGTAGTCTGGCTACAGGTGCAGGTACAGTGACCAGTCCTTCACTCTGGTAGCCTGGCTACAGGTGCAGGTACAGTGACCAGTCCTTCACTCTGGTAGTCTGGCTACAGGTGCTCGTACAGTGACCAGTCCTTCACTCTGGTAGCCTGGCTACAGGTGCAGGTACAGTGACCAGTCCTTCACTCTGGTAGCCTGGCTACAGGTGCTCGTACTGTGGTCAGTCCTTCACTCTGGTAGCCTGCCTACAGGTGCAGGTACAGTGACCAGTCCTTCACTCTGGTAGCCTGGCTACAGGTGCAGGTACAGTGGTCAGTCCTTCACTCTGGTAGTCTGGCTACAGGTGCAGGAACAGTGACCAGTCCTTCACTCTGGTAGTCTGGCTACAGGTGCAGGTACAGTGACCAGTCCTTCACTCTGGTAGCCTGGCTACAGGTGCAGGTACAGTGACCAGTCCTTCACTCTGGTAGCCTGGCTACAGGTGCAGGTACAGTGACCAGTCCTTCACTCTGGTAGTCTGGCTACAGGTGCAGGTACAGTGACCAGTCCTTCACTCTGGTAGCCTGGCTACAGGTGCAGGTACAGTGACCAGTCCTTCACTCTGGTAGCCTGGCTACAGGTGCTCGTACAGTGACCAGTCCTTCACTCTGGTAGCCTGGCTACAGGTGCTCGTACAGTGACCAGTCCTTCACTCTGGTAGCCTGGCTACAGGTGCTCGTACAGTGACCAGTCCTTCACTCTGGTAGTCTGGCTACAGGTGCAGGTACAGTGACCAGTCCTTCACTCTGGTAGCCTGGCTACAGGTGCAGGTACAGTGACCAGTCCTTCACTCTGGTAGCCTGGCTACAGGTGCAGGTACAGTGACCAGTCCTTCACTCTGGTAGTCTGGCTACAGGTGCAGGTACAGTGACCAGTCCTTCACTCTGGTAGTCTGGCTACAGGTGCAGGTACAGTGGCCAGTCCTTCACTCTGGTAGCCTGGCTACAGGTGCTCGTACAGTGACCAGTCCTTCACTCTGGTAGCCTGGCTACAGGTGCTCGTACAGTGACCAGTCCTTCACTCTGGTATCCTGGCTACAGGTGCAGGTACAGTGACCAGTCCTTCACTCTGGTAGTCTGGCTACAGGTGCAGGTACAGTGGCCAGTCCTTCACTCTGGTAGCCTGGCTACAGGTGCTCGTACAGTGACCAGTCCTTCACTCTGGTAGCCTGGCTACAGGTGCTCGTACAGTGACCAGTCCTTCACTCTGGTATCCTGGCTACAGGTGCAGGTACAGTGACCAGTCCTTCACTCTGGTTATATATTAATATAATATTAATTTACCACATACGAGTTGTGTTCATAAAGCTAGACAAGGAAGTCTTGAGGGCCTGAAGCACCACCCACGTTGAGACTGGACTTGGAGTTGAGAGAATATGAGTCTTGGCTGAAGAAAGTTTACCTCGTAACACTGGGGATGAAAGCAGAGATTTAGAGAACAATATAAGAATGTGTAAGACTTTTAGAAGGGACATGTCATTGTGAGATACTTGGAAGGAGAAAATGACTCCCAGATAAGTCTGTAGGGACGCACTCCAGCAGTGTGGGTGAAGTGTAATAAATTAAACTTAATGTTACCTTAATCACAGCTTTAAAAACGTCTTAAACAGAACAGTAGGATCGGGAGTCATTGCATTAGGTTGCCAATTATAGAAAAGCTGGGGTCTAAGAGCTGATGCTCGGCCCTGTAAGCAGTATATTATAAAGTAAGAAAATAATTCAAGAACTTAAAAAAGTAGTCATTCAGAACACTACACCACCTACATTAGACCACTCGCAGAGTATGCAGTCCCATTGTGGAATCCTAACCTCAAAAAACACATAAGAAAACTTGAAAAGGTTCACACACGTTTGCATCGAGGCTTGTCCCAGAATTACGAGGGATGGGTTATGAAGAGAAACAGAAAGAGCGCTGTTTGAAAAGGAGAGAGAGGAGGCATGACGCAGACGTACAAAATACCTTGACGGGGAATGAGAGTAGAAAAAGAGGATATGCAGGATTTTTATGGTAAGAATAGTAGAAACACTTAATGAACTAAACGAGATATTTGTAGACGCTGCCTTTATTCATCATTTCAAAATTAGAATAATTGAAAGAGAGATTGTAGTAGAAAACTAGCAACTGGAAAGACGAAGTCCAAGAAGTAAACTTTCAGAGGCACAACTATACGAGTACACATGTGTGGGTACACACACACACACATGTGTGGGTACACACACACATGTGTGGGTACACACACACACGCACATGTGGGTACACACACACACACACATGTGTGGGTACACACACACACACACGCCCGCACGCACGGGACCAGTGGCCAGAGAAAGTGTGTTCCTTACACGGAAGTTTCTTGACCCTTCAGAAGACACTTTGTTATTCAGACTCATTCGCTCTCTCTGTCGAGGCCACGACCAACACTCCAGGGCGCCACAGTGACCAACAGAGACCACGACCAACACTCCAGGGCGCCACAGTGACCAACAGAGACCACGACCAACACTCCAGGGCGCCACAGTGAACAACAGAGACCACGACCAACACTCCAGGGCGCCACAGTGAACAACAGAGACCACGACCAACACTCCAGGGCGCCACAGTGAACAACAGAGACCACGACCAACACTCCAGGGCGCCACAGTGAACAACAGAGACCACGACCAACACTCCAGGGCGCCACAGTGAACAACAGAGGCCACGACCAACACTCCAGTGACCAACAGAGGCCACGACCAACACTCCAGGGCGCCACAGTGAACAACAGAGGCCACGACCAACACTCCAGGGCGCCACAGTGAACAACAGAGACCACGACCAACACTCCAGGGCGCCACAGTGAACAACAGAGACCACGACCAACACTCCAGGGCGCCACAGTGAACAACAGAGACCACGACCAACACTCCAGGGCGCCACAGTGAACAACAGAGACCACGATCAACACTCCAGGGCGCCACAGTCAACAACAGAGACCACGACCAACACTCCAGGGCGCCACAGTCAACAATAGAGACCACGACCAACACTCCAGGCGCCACAGTCAACAATAGAGACCACGACCAACACTCCAGGGCGCCACAGTGAACAACAGAGACCACGACCAACACTCCAGGGCGCCACAGTGAACAACAGACCACGACCAACACTCCAGGGCGCCACAGTGAACAACAGAGACCACGACCAACACTCCAGGGCGCCATAGTGAACAACAGAGGCCACGACCAACACTCCAGGGCGCCACAGTGAACAACAGAGACCACGACCAACACTCCAGGGCGCCACAGTGACCAACAGAGATCACGACCAGCACTCAGGGCGCCACAGTGACCAACAGAGGCCACGACCAACACTCCAGGGCGCCACAGTGACCAACAGAGGCCACGACCAACACTCCAGGGCGCCACAGTGACCACGACCAACACTCCAGGGCGCCACAGTGACCACGACCAACACTCCAGGGCGCCACAGTGACCACGACCAACACTCCAGGGCGCCACAGTGAACAACAGAGACCACGACCAGCACTCCAGGGCGCCACAGTGACCAACAGAGACCACGACCAACACTCCAGGGCGCCACAGTGACCACGACCAACACTCCAGGGCGCCACAGTGACCAACAGTGACCACGACCAACACTCCAGGGCGCCACAGTGAACAACAGAGACCACGACCAACACTCCAGGGCGCCACAGTGACCAACAGAGACCACGACCAACACTCCAGGGCGCCACAGTGACCAACAGAGACCACGACCAGCACTCCAGGGCGCCACAGTGACCAACAGAGACCACGACCAACACTCCAGGGCGCCACAGTGACCACGACCAACACTCCAGGGCGCCACAGTGACCAACAGTGACCACGACCAACACTCCAGGGCGCCACAGTGAACAACAGAGACCACGACCAACACTCCAGGGCGCCACAGTGACCAACAGAGACCACGACCAACACTCCAGGGCACCTCAGTGAACAATAGAGACCACGACCAACACTCCAGGGCACCTCAGTGAACAATAGAGACCACGACCAACACTCCAGGGCGCCACAGTGAACAACAGAGGCCACGACCAACACTCCAGGGCGCCACAGTGAACAACAGAGACCACGACCAACACTCCAGGGCGCCTCAGTGACCAACAGAGGCCACGACCAACACTCCAGGGCGCCACAGTGACCAACAGAGACCACGACCAACACTCCAGGGCGCCACAGTGAACAACAGAGGCCACGACCAACACTCCAGGGCGCCACAGTGAACAACAGAGACCACGACCAACACTCCAGGGCGCCACAGTGACCAACAGAGACCACGACCAACACTCCAGGGCGCCACAGTGACCAACAGAGACCACGACCAACACTCCAGGGCGCCACAGTGACCAACAGAGGCCACGACCAACACTCCAGGGCGCCACAGTGACCAACAGAGGCCACGACCAACACTCCAGGGCGCCACAGTGACCAACAGAGACCACGACCAACACTCCAGGGCGCCACAGTGACCACGACCAACACTCCAGGGCGCCACAGTGACCAACAGAGACCACGACCAACACTCCAGGGCGCTACAGTGACACAGTGACCAACAGAGAGCACGACCAACACTCCAGGGCGCCACAGTGACCAACAGAGACCACGACCAACACTCCAGGGCGCCACAGTGAACAACAGAGACCACGACCAGCACTCCAGGGCGCCACAGTGACCAACAGAGACCACGACCAACACTCCAGGGCGCCACAGTGACCACGACCAACACTCCAGGGCGCCACAGTGACCAACAGAGACCACGACCAACACTCCAGGGCGCCACAGTGACCAACAGAGGCCACGACCAACACTCCAGGGCGCCACAGTGACCAACAGAGACCACGACCAACACTCCAGGGCGCCACAGTGGCCACGACCAACACTCCAGGGCGCCACAGTGACCAACAGAGACCACGACCAACACTCCAGGGCGCCACAGTCAACAACAGAGACGGTGGAAGAAACCATCTTTAGAGGCTTGAAGATCAAGTATAAGGGAACTAGAGGTTGGTCCGAAGTGGGACTCTTCTCATTCCCCGTTGACGGAGCGAGGTAAAAAATGTTAGGAAGGTGGACATCATATAGGACACACACACACCATGAGTGTGCACACAGCGCTCCAAACATCATCTGAGCACCATGGGAAGCACACAAGAGTATCGTGGTCACGTACAGAGCGCAGGTCGCCTCTAATACCTGCCACACTTTCTGTGTTACTTCCTAGAGTCTTATCCAGAGTGTCTCTCTCCTAAGTGCCTGGCTCTGGGTGCCAGGCACTCAGGCACACATACATAACTCGTTTTATGGCTACTTAATATTAAAGTTGTTGACATTTCGTAATGTTTATGAACGCCACGAAGGTGTTAGATCACATAATTATCTCCAGTAGTAACAATATAAGATCTGTAATGACATTTGGTGTTAACATGAGCTGTCTCGCATGGGCTATAGGCCCGCTGTTCTTTCCTTGTTCTCGTGTTCTACTATAAATCACCTGGGCGTATATGACCAGGCACTCCGGCTGGACCTCCATCCGGGTTTCTAAGCCCCGGGAGAAGGCTCCGAGCGGACCGTTGACAGTTCAGTAACCTCTAAAAAGAAAAGCAGCCGACAGAGACAGTAGAGAAGATGGGAAGTGGGGGTTCCTAGTATCCGGCGAGGCTCCAGGTAGCCGATAGAGAGCTTCCCTGTTGCCGGTAGAAAGCCCCAGAGACCGGCTAGTTCGGCTTACCTGTACATAAAGGTACAGTACAGGGAGCCGGTCGGCCGAGCGGACAGCACGCTGGACTTGTGATCCTGTGGTCCCGGGTTCAATCCCGGGCGCCGGCGAGAAACAATGGGCAGAGTTTCTTTCACCCTATACCCCTGTTACCTACCAGTAAATAGGTACCTGGGTGTTAGTCAGCTGTCACGGGCTGCTTCCTAGGGGTGGAGGCCTGGTCGAGGACCGGGCCGCGGGGACACTAAAGCCCCAAAATCATCTCAAGATAACCTCAAGATACATAAAAATTCAGGACTGACTTAATTAAATTCAGGAAAAATTTACAGAATCTAAAAACAAAATAATACAACTGTAACTACACTTAGGTAATTACTTGGGTAATTACACATGCGAGCACATACACTGCTCGAGGCTGAGTATAAGGGCCTCGCGGCTGAGTAGACAACGCTCGGGAGTCGTAGTCGTAAGGGCCTGGGTTCGATTCACGGCCTAGGCTGAAACAAATAGGCAGTTTCTTTCATCCTGATGCTCTGTTCACCTAGCGTAAATAGATACCTGGTCTGTAGACAGCTGCTACGGGCTGCATCCTGGGGATGTGTGTGTGAGGAGAGAGAGAGAGAGAGAGAGAGAGAGAGAGAGAGAGAGAGAGAGAGAGAGAGAGAGAGAGAGAGAGAGAGAGAGCGAGAGAGAGAGAGCGAGAGAGAGAGAGAGCGAGAGAGAGAGCGAGAGAGAGAGAGAGAGCGAGAGAGAGAGAGCGAGAGAGAGAGAGCGAGAGAGAGAGAGAGAGGAGAGAGAGAGAGAGAGAGAGAGAGAGAGAGAGAGAGAGAGAGAGAGAGAGAGAGAGAGAGAGAGAGAGAGAGAGAGAGAGAGAGCGAGAGAGAGAGAGAGAGAGAGAGAGAGAGAGAGAGAGGAGAGAGAGAGAGAGAGAGAGAGAGAGGAGAGAGAGAGAGAGAAATATATGTAGTTGATATAATAGAGGAAAATAGGAGGAGAGTCATTAAGATAGACGACAAATGGTTAGAAAGACTGGGGGTCCAAGAGCTAAGAGCTCGGTCCTGGAAACACTAGTACAGAAGTAGATAAAGTAAATAAGTGTACACCCTTAACTCATGCATGCGTTAAGCATGTCAGGCTACAAAATAGAAGAACAAAAAGGGATATGATCACCATATATAAAATAGTAACGGGAATCGACAAAGTAGACGTGAAGGAATTTTTGAAATGAGCAACTTGAAGCACACGCGGCCACAGCTTCAGAGGTGAGGAAACAAAGGTGCCGGAAAAATATTAGAAAGTTCGCTACTGCGGAGAGAGTTGTCGACGGTTGGAACAAGATAAACGAGAAGAAGTTGGAGGCAAAAACCATCAGGAATTTCAAAGTGTTATATGAGAAAGATCACTGGGAAGACGAGCGTAGCTCTCGTCCTGTAACTACACTTGCGTAATTACACACCAAATGAGAAGTCTCCGCGTCTCGTCCTATACACAGAGACTGTTATGTTTAACCTTAAAGAAAGAAGGTGACTGCGTCACATTGCTCCGGTCATCGCGCGGCGCCACGAAGTCCACCAACCAGGAGCAACTTTTGCGTCACTGACTCAGGTGGAAGACCTCAGGAGAAAGTTGACATCGGGAGGATGTGACGCCGACGTGAATCAGGCAGCGCCGGCGGCACCATCACGGAGGGGCGCTCTTGATTGGTGAGAAGAGAGGGGGGGGGGGGAGGAGGGGCGCTCTTGATTGGTTGGAAGAGGGGGGAGGGGGAGGAGGGGCCTAGGCGTCGTGGAGGGCGGTGCTCTTGGTCACTGAAAGAAATGGGGGAAGACACTATTAGGCGCCGAGAATGGGGGGAGGAGGGAGGTGCTTTTCGTTAGTGAAAGAAGGGGGGGGGGGTTAATGGAACAGACGTAAGATGGGACGGGGGGGGGGGACGGGGGCGGTGAATATTAGAGTTGTAGTGTTTGGGCAGTACCGGGAGGGGAGACGGGGAGGGATAGGCTGCTTAACACACACCCATTTCACTGAAGACGGCGTAGACAGCAAGATGACTTACATGAACGGAGAGTGACACCGGAAATTTGGAGTGTCTCCAAACAGAGACCGCCCCGAGTGTGGCCACATGTGCACACTAGCGTACACACAGCACATGTACACACTAGCGTACACACAGCACATGTGCACACTAGCGTACACACAGGACATGTACACACTAGCGTACACACAGCACAAGAAGAGCTGGAGGTCCCATGAGAGCAAGATACCGTAACATGATCTAAGGACAGTACCTCACATGATCACTTGTGATCAAATAATGCATTTTTCAAGTTGCTATAATTCTTACTTCGTCTAATGACAGTTATGCATTGCATATGTTCATATGACAGTTATGATGTTGTTTTGTTGTTATTGTTTTAGATTCAAGTACTGGGAACAAAAAGTTGCAAGTAGCACGGGCTATGGTGAGCCCGTTGTGGACTTACCTGGCGCAGGAGCCAGGCACCCCAGCCAGGCACCCCATGTGCGCGTTGTCTGCGGCCTACCCCTATTGACGGCGGGGGGGGGGGGGATACTGCCCCTCCTCACTGAGAGGGGGGGGGGGTCCAGCCACCCAACACCCCCTCTTGAGTGAAAGTATTGCCAGGTGTGTACCTGGGGTGTGACGGGTGTGCGACCGGGGTTTGACAGGTTTGTTACTGGGGTGTACCTGGGGGTGTGACAGGTGTGTGACAGGTGTGTGCCAGGGGTATACCTGGGGTGTGACAGGTGTGTGCCAGGGGTGTACCTGGGGGGTGAGAGGTATGTGCCACGAGTGTACCTGGGGGGTGTGCCACGAGTGTGCCAGGGGTGTCATGCCCCAGCAGAGCCTCACAGCCAACTTTCACCACCAGCAGGACATCATTACACACTAGCGGTGCACCACACAGAGGCGTGTATGGTGGGCGGGGCCAGTGAGGCGGCACTCACCTAAACTTTCCACAGTATAGTAAACAATAGTTTAGCCGTGTACTAACTTGTCTCTCAATACAACAGGTAATATCCAAGGACAGCTTGGCAAAAAAGAGTTACCATACACAGGAACATATGAACTTTACTTCTAAGGATTTTGTAGAGTGCTTATGACAGAGTTCTTAACATGAACACAAGAGTATTCCATCCTGTGTTCCTTGTCTTAAAACACGAAAACTTTCTCAATTTTCGTATCATTTTCCTAATGGATATTTACGCATAACCAAATCATGTGATTTTGTGATTATTTTTGCACAAGAGTATTCACTTCCTGAAGAGGAGAGGAGGATGTTGTTGTTCGATATTCGCTACTCAGAACAATAAGTTCCAGTAGCACGGGCTATGGCGAGCCCGTAAGTTGAGGCTCTTTGGAGCCATTATCTGTATCAATGACTGATACTAGAGATCTGGCGGTATGAGAGGAGGAGAGACGCTCTTTTAAAGCGTTCACACTTGCTTGAGTGACGTACACACTTCAATGACACGGAGAGTGACGTACACACTTCAATGACACGGAGAGTGACCGTACACACTTCAATGACACGGAGAGTGACGTACACACTTCAATGACACGGAGAGTGACGTACACACTTCAATGACACGGAGAGTGACGT
>NC_091243.1:12839910-12859910 GCF_040958095.1 Procambarus clarkii | reverse complement strand
TATTGTCCTGGGGACCATTCAGGCTTGTTCGCATTTGTGTTCCTCACGTGTGCCCCAAAGAATGAGGTGATTTGGTAAAATGCTATGCCCAAGATTACTATCCGAGTGCCGGCGGTGGGGTGGTTCAAATAGCCTCGGCTATCACCTCATTATGTCCGGTCGTGATGGTCAAGTGGATTAAGGCGTCTTGTACATACCAGTTGCGTGGCATCTGGGAGTATGGGTTCGAGTCACTTCTGGGGTGTGAGTTTTCAGTTATATATATATATATATGCTCCAGAACATAGCAACTGCTTGAGAACTTCATCATTAATAATTGAAGTACGGAATTATATGAATCAAATATTTTACCACAAATCAGGCATAATTGAAAGAAAAATATTATCACTCCAGAAGCGCTTTCATTCTGGGACCTCAATGTGGCTAATTATTAGCCAGATTTCAGTACCATAAATAATTTATAATACATTGACGTATTAGCTGATACTCGTCGATTTTGGTATATTTTAATAAAGCAAAGAACAGTGACTATTTTCCAATAATTATTTATGTTTTTAATTGGATTTTCGGCTAAATATTAATGTGATCTTTACTATATAAGGGTCTAACATAAGTTATATCTTATAACTACAATTTATAACTAGCTTATAACTATAGGACAACTTAGAACCAATTTATAACTATATAAGTTATAACTATAGAACTAAAACTTATAACCAACTTATAATTATATAAGTTATAACTACTATTTATAACTAACTTATACCTACACTCCCAAAACATGACTGGTGGGTGTAATGAGGTTGGACTCGAAGCTCTGTCAGTGAGATATCTGATGATATCATTACCATCTCGTCTTTAACAAGGATAACCATGTAATTGTTTGTTAGCAAAGAACAAATACTTCACTTCAGAACATAAGGCCAGGAACATGTGTATACTAGAGGTTTACTTTAATACAGATGATGCCTGGAACACATGTTGGTACACTGGCGGGGTACACAGAGGTACATAGAGGGTACACAGGTACACATGTTTTAGCAGTGTAACGGTACAATAATTGTAACAGTGATAGAAACATCTATTTCACCGTTGATGGTGAGAATATGATCATGCTGGAAGGACTCCTACGTAGAGGCTGAGGTAAGGGGTTCCTACCTCAACGTACAGACTGAGGTAAGGGGTTCCTACCACAACGTACAGTCTGAGGTAAGGGGTACCTACCTCAACGGACAGACTGAGGTAAGGGGTTCCTACCTCAACCTACAGACTGAGGTAAGGGGTTCCTACCTCAACGTACAGACTAAGGTAAGGGGTTCCTACCACAACGTACAGTCTGAGGTAAGGGGTACCTACCTCAACGGACAGACTAAGGTAAGGGGTCCCTACCTCAACGTACAGTCTAAGGTAAGGGGTACCTACCTCAACGCAGACGATGAGATCGGGAACGTCTGGGTCGAAGATCTGAGTCTCGAAGTAGACGTAGTAAGGGATAGCCGAGCCCACGGCCATGATCCAGATGACCACGATGAGGGCCCTGGCTCGCTCCGTGGTGATCTGCAGCTTCAGCGGGAACCATATGGCCAGGAACCTGTAGCGGAACACACGGCCCAAGGTGAATGTGTTTGCCCCCACCCACGACCCTCTGAGCTAAAACTGACACGGGGCTCTCTGTTGTAAAGGAAAATATTGCTTCACTGGGGGTTTCAGAGGTCTTGGTACGACCTGAGTTAACGAGTTACTATGGGTCTTGTTACGACCCGCGTTCGTAATTTCTATAGTCACCTTTAATCGTTTGTTATCAAGGCTGAAAGCAGCTATCCTATCCGATACTCTTGTCAGTGGTAACGGCAGAAAAAACTGACAATCTAATGTCTTGTCTTACTGAAGAGCTTCAATCGATTGTCAGTCGTTGTGTAATCTATTACGACAACCCAGACTGTATTCGACTGGGGTATTCATGTTTATTCTGTCGTAGTTACTATCTGAGGTGGAAGTTTACCGGGTTCCACCATCCCGGTGATAGTACCGGTGGTCGGTATCACACTTTCATCACACCAGAATAGTTCAATATTGTGACAGTAATCATGCTACTAATAAATATGGTTTGCATAGAATTTAATTTCGCTATAACGTACTACGTCCTTTTATAATACAAAATGCCGTTTGATACAACAAAATAAAACTAATAATGATACCTGAGAACAGTTACAGAAAAAATGTAACTTGGTGCCAGAAAATATTACTCGATACAGCAGAAGGGAACTAGATACAGCTAAGCAATAATAGATACATGAAGCTGTCACTAGATACATCAAAATATTCCTGGATACAGGAAGCAGTCAGAAGTTACAGTAAAAAGTTAGTAGATAGAGGAAAACGTAATTTACTACCGAACAAAAGAGGTCCTCTCTATGTGAGTGAGGCCGTGGTAATGCTCTAGAGGTTTCCACACTAATGAAGTTTTTTTTTTTAATTAAAAAAGTGTGGTTTTCGTGCCACCATACATACAGTGGTAGATGGTGCCATCTTCCTGGCACTATACACTCCTGAATATACACTGAGTGTATTCTTCTTGGCACTATATTTCCATACATACACAGAAAGATGCTGTTGTATTCCTGACAAGTGTTTTTCCATAGCTGTAGATATACACGAAATATACAGCTGTACACAGGCACGTGATGTACACCTGTACACAGGCACATGATGTACACCTGTACACAGGCACATGATGTACATACATTCCCATGAACAAGAGACATCATTCAGCACGTCTGATGTCGAGTGACGCATCACATTCCACCAAGGTATGCAATATGTCACCCTTCCTCTCTACTTTTTCATTTTGGCTGGTGTAAAACTCAGAGAATAACGCACATATCTTCCTCCCTTCACGAGGCTGTCTGTTAAAGCTCACACGAGGGGGCCTTTATTTTAAAAAATGTCTACATCTGGCCATTTTAAAAATATTGAGGGAATAAATTTTTTGCTATTGTCCCTGAAAAATATTTAAAGAAAATTTTTATTATATATATATATATATATATATATATATATATATATATATATATATATATATATATATATATATATATATATATATAAAAATATATATATATATATATATATATATATATATATATATATATATATATATATATATATATATATATATATATATATATATATATATATATATATCATACCTGTCGAGTGAGACAGCCACCAGGGAGTTGACAGAGGCCGACACAGACACAGCCTGAACGTATGCCACCAACTTACACATGATCCAGCCCAGCATCCAGGCTGTGGGAGAGAAAAAGATATCTGTTTATGCTGTGGTGTTTGAGGAGCCTTCCATGGAACCCCAGCAGCCACACCATAGAGCCCCAGGAGCCACACCATGGAGCTCCAGCGGCCACACCATAGAGCCCCAGCGGGCCACACCAATCTCCTGACCAACCGGCTCACAAACTCATCCTGGAAAGGAGCCGAATTGTATTAGTGTGATGTGTTCATTTGTGCCATCCTAATATTCCTTAATAATAAATGAGGCAAGAGCTAGTTGAAGGGAGGAGAAACACCTGGCCCGTCGGGATCAAGACGGTACAATAAGGTTAGTAGGGAGAGGCCGGATGGAGAAGCCGGTTAGGGTGAGGGAGACAGAAAAGAAACAAGTTTAAGGGGAGAGAGAAGGAAGAAGAACGAGACGAGGCAATAAGAGGAAAGGAGAAAGTAACGCGGGAAGGAATAAGCAGAATAAGAAGCAGGAGAATTAAGATAAAGACAGAGGAAAGGAAGATACATGATGGAAGCGGAGAAAAAGATCTTCGTTTGACAATCGTTGTCAGCGTCAATCACGGAAAATTGTACCTGAGTTAGAATGTGTAGTCTGAACACCAAAATATTGTGTGTTCTCGGTCACAGGAAGAACACATTGATGACTAGCACAGGTGAACACTGAAGCAAGGCTGGAGAACAGTGACCGAAGAGGTCTCAACACCCACCAGTCTTCCTGTCACGAGCCTCCAAGCTGCAGCAGCCGACTCCCAGCACACTATAAAGGACCCACCACACACACACACACACACACACACACACACACACACACACACTCACGCACACACACACACACACACACACACACACACACAACTCTGGAATTCCTCGGAATAAGTTCTTCATGAACACAACATCTGTTTTGCAGTAACACTTTACTCTTTAAATGATAACTTTCATTTGTTCGTAGCAGAGGATTGCACTGAATTTGTTTGATTAAAATACTCATGAATACTTGTGTGTGTGTGTGTGTGTGTGTGTGTGTGTGTGTGTGTGTGTGTGTGTGTGTGTGTGTGTGTGTGTGTGTGTGTGTGTGTGTTTTATTCGTCTAGTGTTTGACTAAAATGGGTACACTACTTTGACTACTTTATTTTGGTTAAACCAGTTTGGATACACCATTTTGGATTGGCAAATTCGGACATCAATTAGGAAACAAGAGTTTAACTAGAGTTGTGTCAGTTGTCGAAACCTTTGTTGTTTATTGGAACGTTGGTTCTTTATGTTTGTGCTGTGTATGTTTGGTTGTGTATGTTTGGCTGTGTATGTTTGTGCTGTGTATGTTTGGCTGTGTATGTTTGGCTGTGTATGTTTGGCTGTGTATGTTTGGCTGTGTATGTTTGTATGTACATGTTTGTCTGTGTAAATTTTGGATGTGTATGTCTGGCTGTCTATGTCTAGCTGTGTATGAAGCTATTCCCACCGTGGGAGGGCCTCCAGGGAAGGTCATGAGCCTCCGCTAAACAGCATGAGTCTAGATAGCTGGCTACAGTGAGAGAGAGAGAGAGAGAGAGAGAGAGAGAGAGAGAGAGAGAGAGAGAGAGAGAGAGAGAGAGAGAGAGAGAGAGAGAGAGAGAGAGAGAGAGAGAGAGAGAGAGAAGAGAGAGAGAGAGAGAGAGAGAGAGAGAGAGAGAGAGAGAGAGAGAGAGAGAGAGAGAGAGAGAGAGAGAGAGAGAGAGAGAGAGAGAGAGAGAGAGAGAGAGAGAGAGAGAGAGAGAGAGAGAGAGAGAGAGAGGGGGGGGGGATCGAAGTTGAAAACATGGAGTTGAGCGAAGGTTAACACGCGTAATCCCATAAAGTCTTGCCAAATAGTGAGGACCTGGGATGTGACACAGCCCCAGAGAGCATCAGGTGGTGTTTCAGAGCTTCAGAGAGCGCCAGGTGGTGTGTCACAACCCAAGAGAGCTCCAGCTGGTGGATACATAGTTCCCAGCAATCGTGGCGGCAATTAGAGTCTCTAATCAAGCCAGGCACCAGCGGATTATACTAATTAGGCACAGACTCGCTCTAACAACACACAGTGTATGGGTGCCACTATTGAGACGACGAAATTAGTTTTACTCTGCACTGGACGGCCGAAATTTAATTTAGCCTTAAGCCTGTCAATTAGGAAGATAAACAGCTTGACACGGAGATTTTAAATGGAGTTCGAGACGTAATTTCCCGCTTGAGAAGACGAGAAAAGAATCCAATCCAAGTTAAACCTGCCTGGAGAAGTGCCAATCATACCTGGCTGGCACCTGCTTTATTGAGAAGTGGGTGCCCCCATCATACATAGCTGGCACCTGCTTTATTGAGAAGCATCTACCCCCATCACACATGGCTGGTCTGTGTTATACGTAGCACCAAGCACTATACTTGGCAGCCTGCCCGCTACCTTGTAAGGTGTGATGTGTACAGGACCTGGACAACGAAGGCAGAAACAATGATTTGAGAGAATTCGAACAAGGGACTAAATCGTCTATGTTGGCAGGATCACTACCATATTATGACCATGAAAATACAACCTAATTCCAAACCTTAGATTTACAGTAAACTCAGTTATATACACTGATAGGACCGAGACGCTCTCGCGACATAAACAAGAGTACACAGTTGCATACAGTAAGGGCAGTGACTGGCAGCCCAACAGCGCTGCTCAGCAGGACAGGACATGAGGTTGCCAGTCTCTGAGACACGAGTATCGGACCATGTAACGACTTGTGGATCTCACGACAGAAGTTAGAGTGGCTGTGGTACTGCTCGTGGTATTGTCTGGGATAATGTTGATGCCCCCTGGTGTGGGTCGTCGTCTGGAATAATGTTGGTGCCCCCTGGTGTGGGTCGTCGTCTGGGGATGGTGTTAGTGCCCCCTGGTGTGGGTCGTCGTCTGGGGATGGTGTTGGTGCCCCCTGGTGTGGGTCGTCGTCTGGGGATGGTGTTGGTGCCCCCTGGTGTGGGTCGTCGTCTGGGACAGTGTTGGTGCCCCCTGGTGTGGGTCGTCGTCTGGGACAGTGTTGATGCCCCCTGGTGTGGGTCGTCGTCTGGGACAGTGTTGATGCCCCCTGGTGTGGGTCGTCGTCTGGGGATGGTGTTAGTGCCCCCTGGTGTGGGTCGTCGTCTGGGACAGTGTTGGTGCCCCCTGGTGTGGGTCGTCGTCTGGGACAGTGTTGATGCCCCCTGGTGTGGGTCGTCGTCTGGCAACCTCCACCAACCGTTTATCTTCCCTCTTCGTAGTTTCAGGAAACGTAAAGAGTTAAGATCAGGAATACAACAATAGAAATAATAATTTATTAATTTGCTGTGACTGACATGAGGTCGAATATATACAATCACGCTGTACATGTTGGAGCTCAGCTCAGAGTGCAAGACGACCTTAAGAGGACAGGGAGAACGAGAGCGAGAATTATGCAGATCTCCGCGTCTAGCGTCGCCGCTGGCGTAAAAATATGCACCAAGTATTCTCTCCCGACGATCTGGAAATTTTCGGATAATTTCCTAAATCTCTTGAATCCCTCCATGACTGGCAGGCGGGCGTCGTCTGAGGAAAATTTCCGAGCACCAGCGAGAATACGCATATCTGATTAACTCTCCGGTCGTCAGTGGGTCTGACTGTGTGTTGAGCTCCAGTTTCACCACTGGTATACTGAGTGTGTGTGTTATGTTCCAGCTTCACCACTAGTATACTGAGTGTGTGTGTTCGGTTCCAGCTTCACCACTAGTATACTGAGTGTGTGTGTTCGGTTCCAGCTTCACCACTGGTATACTGAGTGTGTGTGTTATGTTCCAGCTTCACCACTAGTATACTGAGTGTGTGTGTTCGGTTCCAGCTTCACCACTAGTATACTGAGTGTGTGTGTTCGGTTCCAGCTTCACCACTAGTATACTGAGTGTGTGTGTTCGGTTCCAGCTTCACCACTAGTATACTGAGTGTGTGTGTTATGTTCCAGCTTCACCACTAGTATACTGAGTGTGTGTGTTATGTTCCAGCTTCATCACTGGTATACTGAGTGTGTGTGTTCGGTTCCAGCTTCACCACTAGTATACTGAGTGTGTGTGTTCGGTTCCAGCTTCACCACTAGTATACTGAGTGTGTGTGTTCGGTTCCAGCTTCACCACTAGTATACTGAGTGTGTGTGTTATGTTCCAGCTTCACCACTAGTATACTGAGTGTGTGTGTTCGGTTCCAGCTTCACCACTAGTATACTGAGTGTGTGTGTTATGTTCCAGCTTCACCACTAGTATACTGAGTGTGTGTGTTCGGTTCCAGCTTCACCACTAGTATACTGAGTGTGTGTGTTATGTTCCAGCTTCACCACTAGTATACTGAGTGTGTGTGTTATGTTCCAGCTTCACCACTAGTATACTGAGTGTGTGTGTTATGTTCCAGCTTCATCACCAGTATACTGAGTGTGTGTGTTATGTTCCAGCTTCACCACTAGTATACTGAGTGTGTGTGTTATGTTCCAGCTTCATCACCAGTATACTGAGTGTGTGTGTTATGTTCCAGCTTCACCACTAGTATACTGAGTGTGTGTGTTATGTTCCAGCTTCATCACCAGTATACTGAGTGTGTGTGTTATGTTCCAGCTTCACCACTAGTATACTGAGTGTTTGTGTTATGTTCCAGCTTCACCACTAGTATACTGAGTGTGTGTGTTCGGCTCCAGCTTCACCACTAGTATACTGAGTGAATGTGTTCGCTTCCAGCTCAACCAATAGTATTTTGACAGCTTGATTGACATAAAAGAAATGTTTGTTGGACTCCCAGTGGCACTCAGACGCTTCAGTAACAGGAACAACAGAGAATAAGCTGATGTTTCCCCCTACTTGAACGGAATAGCGTTTGTCTGTTCCCGCTGCATCTAGAGAGGCCTGATGACCTGAGCGCTCTCCGCCTGAGGGGAAACTGAGCCCCCCAGAAGTGAGCACAGGTGAGGAACAATAGGTCTTGAGCAGCGGTAATGTATGCTCGCGTCAGGCCTACACCAACCACTTTGTTGGGGAAACTAACGATGGAACCGTGGAAGGGTACATTATCGCAGCTGGGGGGGTGGAGGGTGGAGGCCAGAGTGGAGAACCGGGGGAATGGGGGGGGGGGTGAGGCGGTGAAGGGAGAGGGGGAGGAGACACACACGGGTGACGCCGGGTACACCTTCTATATAAACAGAAATGTCTGTCTCTTCGAGCTCCTGTGCCAGGTAAGTCCACTACGGGTTCACCATAGCCCGTGCTACTTACAACGCTTTGTTCCCAGTAGCTGAATCTAAAACAACATCTGTTCGACGTAAGAGAGAGGAGAGGGGAGGCTAGGAAGAGGGGAATGAAGGGGGAAGGGGGAATGGAGGAAGGGGGAGGGGGATGGGAGAGAGAGAGGAGTGTAAGGGGAGAATTTCCAACCATTTACAGCACAAACGGTAAACACAATACTACGATGATTGAACATTGATGGAATATTGTCAATGTCTTAGAGGTCTGGGTGGGGAATCTGTCTCCTTCCACAGGTTGAGAAACAAGTCTCTCCATCAGTGCCAAAGTCAGGGTATTAATCTCTACTAGTGGGGGCGAGGGAGTGCCAGGCCCTGGACCCAATCTGGGCTGAGGGTCACTCCTTCACCGGTGACTAGGCGGTCAAGGCTGTGGCCCAAGGTTGTGGGTACGGTGTTAATATTAAATTGTAAACTTGAAAAACGATAAACACATTGCATCTTAGTGCTATTTCCGGTTGTGGAGTCATTTGATATATGTGTGTTTATGATTTCGAGTATTTGTGTGCACTTACATGTGTGTGTGTGTGTGTGTGTGTGTGTGTGTGTGTGTGTGTGTGTGTGTGTGTGTGTGTGTGCGCGTGCGCGCACACACACACACACACACATTGCGTAAAAGCACAAAAGGATAAATATGATAAAACATGGAACAAAGATCAGAGAGAACTACAAAAGCCAGAGAGGCAGCCACAACAGCCAGCGTCACGTGAGACAATAAACAGTTGAAACGGAGAAGAAATAACAGGAAAACAGGAATATATATGAGCATCTACTGGAAGACAAAACAGGAGAAAACTTTGTGGCTCGCCACAAATGTTGTGCACCTCTCAGTGTGTACCACGTCCAAGGATCACTTTATTAAGGATTATTCAATCCAGACTTGTCGAGCTGGATCAAAGTGCTAGAGACACTTTGAACCATGAAAATAGGAGCATATTTACCCTATACATTTCTCACTCGTAAGTTTATGAAAACGCAGACCAGGAGGTAAATTGGAAACGAGAGAACGTTGATTGTTCAAGGCCTAACTTAGTCAATAGTGGAAATCAGCGTTGATTGTTTATGTATTCAGATATGATCATCGGTAAATATTCTGTAAGCCCCCCCTAGGCTTAACGAAGGATGGGGGTTGGCGGAGGTGTTCACACTGGGATTATGTGTCTCAGTACTTGACCTCTCTGAAAATAAATGTGACTGAAACACTATAACGTTCCGGTGGATTTTTGCATCACGAACATAATTTATCTTCAGATTCTGACAGTTCAGTCACCTGCACAGCACCTGTCCTCAGTCTCCACAACTCTCGGGTAACACTGAGTGTATCCTGCCGTCCCTGGCACCTTATCCTGTCTTCTTGACATGACAGGGAAACACTGAGTGTATCCTGCCGTCCCTGGCACTTTATCCTGTCTCCTTGACATGACAAGGAAACACTGAGTGTATCCTGCCGTCCCTGGCACCTTATCATGTCTCCTTGACATGACAGGGAAACACTGGCTCACGTCTGGAGATCCGTCCACCGCACGACAAGGCTGGATTGACTGACTTATCCTTAATGAAGTGAACCGTGGACGGGATACACACTGAAAAGTGTACCCCATTTCTCAGTACACTGAGTTTACTTTTGTCCTGGACTCTGTATAGGATAAAGATATACTTGTTGGTTGGTCAGTAAGCCATTGTGATGGACTTAATAACCCTCCAGAGGTTGATTAAGTCTTAAGTCCAGCACCAACCATGGTGGTTAGTCAGTAAGCCATTGTGGTGGGCTTAATAACCCTCCAGAGGCTGATAAAACTTAAGTCCAACACTAAGCCCAACCAGGTCCACCATTAATACGGGGTAAATGGGGGATAGGAGATTCAAAACACAGTTTCGATTTGGGGGCTCCGGCCACTAGCACTTGTTCGTGTGTAATATTCAGTGTAACTACCTCGCAATTGTCCAATTTCACCTGAGAGCTGCAGGTGGCCCAGCACACCCCAGACTTTGGGGCAGGACAACTGTGCATTCACTTGGGAAGATTTTAGCTTCACGTTCACAGTAACTTTTCTAAAAGTGTTTTCTATTAGGTTTTAGCCTAAAGAACTGAAAATGAATAAGAGTTAGTAATTTCTGTCATTCTCTCCCTACCTTTCTAATCGTGCTCTGAGAGAGAGAGAGAGAGAGAGAGAGAGAGAGAGAGAGAGAGAGAGAGAGAGAGAGAGAGAGAGAGAGAGAGAGAGAGAGAGAGAGAGAGAGAGAGAGAGAGAGAGGGGGGGGGGAGGGAAAGATATACTTGAAGGACCTCCTAGATGTCTTCCTCATGGAGAAGAATGAGACAAGGAGGAGGCAGGGAGACACACACACAGGCTCAAGGAGGTAACCACATTCCTCCTTCATCAGATCAACAGCATGATAAAGTAGCAGAAGCATCTTGCTTAACTATCCTTCCTACCATCCTCTAACCATCCTCCCAACCAGCCACCCTTTATGCCAGCCAACCAACCAGTCATCCAGCCTGTTAGCCATCCAGTCAGCTCTCCAAAACATCCAATTACCAAACTATTCGTTCATCCATCCATCCAGTCAATGACCAGGATATCCTTTTATCCACTCATCCAATGCAGTTTGCCATCTTGACCGCCTGCTAACTATCAAGCCTCACACCTAACTAGTGTACTAGCTAAACAACCAGTCAACCACCCAGTCAGCAATCCAGCTACCTAGACTACCAGTCATTTATCCACTTAACTGAGGCCCAGTTAACTAACCAACCAGGCACAAAGGGATTAAATCACCGCATCAGAGTTACTTGTTTCCATCCAGGAATCCAATCTTCTCTTCTCGTCTCTGATGAAATGTCTTTAATCAGGTCCCAAATAAATATACAACAGGAGGCCTTTTTTAGTTTGACTGACAGACTAAAACAAAAGTGTGTGAGAGAGAGAGAGAGGGGTGGGGGGTGGGGAGGGGGTGTTCATCCATCAGGCTATTAATATCAGGATTTTGGATTAAGGATTTGTCAACAGGATTACCGTTGCATAGATTATTTGTATATTTTTCTGTTATCTGATCAGGAATTGTAGAATTATCAAATAATTCGTAATGGTAAGTATGTAGTTACAATGATTTTTAATGATTTGCAATGATCTATAGTGATGTATAATGTTATAACTCATTATATTAGGAGTTACAATAATTTATAATTAATTATAAAAATTATAATTAATTATAATAAGTTATAATGAATTATAAATAATAATATTGACCCATAATTATGTATAATGGCCCAAAAAGATGTACAATGAATAAGAAAGAGAAATGATAGGCTATAATGATTCATTCTGGTGTATAATGACAGTCTGACAGGCCAGATATGTTTCTTGGAAGAGAACACAGAACAGAAAACAAGAAATATATGAGTATTATTGCGATAGATGTAAGCCAAGAGTCCTTATCTATCTGTGATGACAACAGTATTCTAAAATGATCATTAAGTTCGCTTAAAAACAGCATTTTGCGCAAGTGAATGGCTAATTAAATAGTATTTTTTTGGCAATTTTTCGTCAAAATCTTCAAAAAGTAATTTTAGTTATGTAAAAGATTATTTGATAAAAATCTTATTATAAACATTTTATTTGTAAAAAAAATTAAAAATAGGAAGAAAAATCGTTTGTGAAATTTCTTAATTACTGTATATTTATGCAAGTATTATATGGGACCTTTTGGTGGAAACTATTGGGCTACTTATGGGGGGGGGGGGGGGTAGCTTTAGTCCTAATGTGGGTAGCTTTGGGCCTCGTGTAGGCAACTTTGGGCCTAGTGTGGGCAACTTTGGGCCTAGTGTGGGCAACTTTTGGCCTATCCAACCCGACTATACCTGACTATACATTCTAAGAATTCCACTTGCAGAATGTACAGCAGAATGTTCTCACAGCCTCCCGTGACAGTCACAACTCAAACACAGTAATCCAGCTGGGGAATCCAACCACATCCTGGCCTCCTGTGACTTCCACCTTAAATGACTCCTACAGGCTTCCTCTACACCCCAGCACTCCCCCTACAGCCGACACCCCAGCACTCCCCCACAGCGCCACACACGGTGCTGGGGGTGAGACACTTGTCTCCGAATATAGTGGCAGTGCCTAGCTTGACGGGGCTGAGTGTTTTGGGAAAGTGTTGCGGATTATGGCAGCTTGTACCTGAAGGGGTTTTGTGATATTTTGGTGTGCGAGTATCTGTACACACCTTTGTGTTGACAGGGTCGAACCTCAGCTCTTGGACTTCACTTTTCCATTATATGGTCGCTAGTGTGTGGTAATGTGTGTGTGTGTGTGTGTGTGTGTGTGTGTGTGTGTGTGTGTGTGTGTGTGTGTGTGTGTGTGTGTGTGTGTGTGTGTGTGTGTGTGTGTGTGTGTGGGTGTTGTTGAAGTGTGTGAACGCGAGTGTATGACTGTGTATGTGCGTAAGAACATAGGTTTGAGAATATTTATCATGAGTTTGTATCTCCTGCTTACTCAACAGACTCACTCACCCTACACCCAACTCTCACCTGTGACTCATTTACTCAGCACAACCCCTCAAGGGCATTGAGTGCCTTTCGGAGAGTTCTGATAGCAATTGGTAACATAAAGCTTCACTCTATTACCACTAGTAGGATAAGCTTTAGATTTGACTGTGACGGTGCGCCCTATAGAATATCTGTTACACCAAGTAACAGTTACACTTGCTCAATGTTCCACGCTCTATTCAACATAAACTAAGCCTCACATCAAGTAAAGCATTTCCTTAAGCAACAAATCTTGTGTTCACCAAAATTCGTGCCTCTCTCCTCTTGCTTTCCCTAACCTCTCAATTCCTCGGTCTCCTGGGAGTCTAAACCCGGCTGTGTTTACAATAATAAACAACATACCGTAAGTCAACGGTTGTAAATTAGATATTATAGCATTATACACCGTCTTCACCTTTGTGACAGTCATTGACCGCGTGAATCCTTCAAGCCGCGCCTGGTGCGTGTAGCCGCCGACGATCAGGTAAATCAAAGGCCTCGACGAGTAAGAGGTTCGAGTCTGCCAAGACAAGTACGAAAGGATAGAAAAAGGATTATTTAGGCAAGCGAACATTCACTTCCAGATTTCTCAGGAGACTTAAAGCTGCCTACCTGCTTTATTGTCAGAAATGTTTTCCCTGCTAACTGGTTGATGTCGTCGTCTGGGTCTTGCTGAGCAGTTCAGTGAGACCTGCAGTGCCCTCCAAGCCCCCTCACAGGGGACAGCTCGAGCAGTTCAGTGAGACCTGTAGTGCCCTCCAAGCCCCCTCACAGGGGACAGCTCATCCAACACGGTATAAAGTTTCCTTTTCAATCTTTATTTGGCTGCTGAGACAAATCCTGTTACACATTTTGTGCGTTGGATAACACATAAGATAAATTTTTTTTACATTTTTTCACTATGTATTCACCTGAATGTATAATATACCAAATTGACTGGGAAATTTCATGAATATATGTGCTGTATTATACGTCATACGTGCTGTGTTATACGTCACACAGGCTGAGTATACGTCACACAGGCTGAGTATACGTCACACAGGCTGAGTATACGTCACACAGGCTGAGTATACGTCACACAGGCTGAGTATACGTCACACAGGCTGAGTATACGTCACACAGGCTGAGTATACGTCACACAGGCTGAGTATACGTCACACAGGCTGAGTATACGTCACACAGGCTGAGTATACGTCACACAGGCTCAGTATACGTCACATAGGCTCAGTATACGTCACACAAGCTCAGTATACGTCACACAGGTGCTCATAACACCTGCGGAAGCCCTCGTTACGAGAGCATTGCTGAGCACCGCAACAACTCAGCATCTAAATCTCATGTTAGAGCCGGGGACTCAACCTGCGGGGGCCCAGCCTGCGGGACCCCCCCAGCCTGCGGGACCCCCCCAGCCTGCGGGGGCCCAGCCTGCGGGACCCCCCCAGCCTGCGGACCCCCAGCCTGCGGGACCCCCCCAGCCTGTGGGACCCCCCCAGCCTGCGGGACCCCCCCAGCCTGCGGGACCCCCCCAGCCTGCGGGACCCCCCCAGCCTGCGGGACCCCCCCAGCCTGCGGGACCCCCCCAGCCTGCGGGACCCCCCCAGCCTGCGGGACCCCCCCCCAGCCTGCGGGACCCCCCCAGCCTGCGGGACCCCCCCAGCCTGCGGGACCCCCCCAGCCTGCGGGACCCCCCCAGCCTGCGGGACCCCCCCAGCCTGCGGACCCCCAGCCTGCGGAACCCCCAGCCTGCGGACCCCCAGCCTGCGGGACCCCCCCAGCCTGCGGACCCCCAGCCTGCGGGACCCCCAGCCTGCGGGACCCCCCCAGCCTGCGGACCCCCAGCCTGCGGGACCCCCAGCCTGCGGGACCCCCAGCCTGCGGGACCCCCAGCCTGCGGGGGCCCAGCCTGCGGACCCCCAGCCTGCGGGACCCCCAGCCTGCGGGACCCCCAGCCTGCGGGGGCCCAGCCTGCGGACCCCCCCAGCCTGCGGGACCCCCAGCCTGCGGGACACCCCAGCCTGCGGAACCCCCCCAGCCTGCGGGACCCCCAGCCTGCGGGACCCCCCCAGCCTGCGGGACCCCCAGCCTGCGGGACCCCCCCAGCCTGCGGGACCCCCAGCCTGCGGGGGCCCAGCCTGCGGACCCCCAGCCTGCGGGACCCCCAGCCTGCGGGACCCCCAGCCTGCGGGGGCCCAGCCTGCGGACCCCCCCCCAGCCTGCGGGACCCCCCCAGCCTGCGGGACCCCCCCAGCCTGCGGGACCCCCAGCCTGCGGGACCCCCCCAGCCTGCGGGACCCCCAGCCTGCGGGACCCCCCCAGCCTGCGGGACCCCCAGCCTGCGGGACCCCCCAGCCTGCGGGGGCCCAGCCTGCGGACCCCCAGCCTGCGGGACCCCCCCAGCCTGCGGACCCCCAGCCTGCGGGACCCCCCCAGCCTGCGGGACCCCCCCAGCCTGTGGACCCCCAGCCTGCGGGACCCCCCCAGCCTGCGGGACCCCCCCAGCCTGCGGGACCCCCCCAGCATGCGGGACCCCCCCAGCCTGCGGACCCCCAGCCTGCGGGACCCCCCCAGCCTGCGGGACCCCCCCAGCCTGCGGGACCCCCCCAGCCTGCGGACCCCCAGCCTGCGGGACCCCCCCAGCCTGCGGGACCCCCCCAGCCTGCGGGGGCCCAGCCTGCGGGCGGCCCCAGCCTGCGGGACCCCCCCAGCCTGCGGACCCCCAGCCTGCGGGACCCCCCCAGCCTGCGGGACCCCCCCAGCCTGCGGGACCCCCCCAGCCTGCGGGACCCCCCCCAGCCTGCGGGGGCCCAGCCTGCGGGCGGCCCCAGCCTGCGGGACCCCCCCAGCCTGCGGACCCCCAGCCTGCGGGACCCCCCCAGCCTGCGGGACCCCCCCAGCCTGCGGGACCCCCCCAGCCTGCGGGACCCCCCCCAGCCTGCGGACCCCCCCAGCCTGCGGGACCCCCCCAGCCTGCGGGCGGCCCCAGCCTGCGGGACCCCCCCAGCCTGCGGACCCCCAGCCTGCGGGACCCCCCCAGCCTGCGGGACCCCCCCAGCCTGCGGGACCCCCCCAGCCTGCGGGACCCCCCCCAGCCTGCGGACCCCCCCAGCCTGCGGGACCCCCCCCAGCCTGCGGGCGGCCCCAGCCTGCGGGACCCCCAGCCTGCGGGGGCCCAGCCTGCGGGACCCCCAGCCTGCGGGACCCCCAGCCTGCGGGACCCCCAGCCTGCGGGACCCCCAGCCTGCGGGACCCCCAGCCTGCGGGGGCCCAGCCTGCGGGACCCCCAGCCTGCGGGACCCCCAGCCTGCGGGACCCCCAGCCTGCGGGACCCCCCCAGCCTGCGGGGGCCCAGCCTGCGGGGGCCCAGCCTGCGGGCGGCCCCAGCCTGCGGGACCCCCAGCCTGCGGGACCCCCCCAGCCTGCGGGACCCCCAGCCTGTGGGACCCCCCCAGCCTGCGGGACCCCCCCAGCCTGCGGGACCCCCCCCGAGCCTGCGGTCCCCTAAGCCGTGCTTGTATTACTGGAGCGGCCGTACAATATTTTAGACATGCACAAAAACGAACCTACATTACCGAGGTAGACATAGCGATTATTCCCCGCAGAAATATATTTTCTTATGGAAATTGGACGCGGTTATACAGAGAGCCGCTTTGAGTTAGGGAAAAGATCTCTCTTTTTAAATCTGTTTGTCTCAGGTGGTAATCTGGGAGAGGTGCCGGCTGTGGTAATTCTGAAATGTTGTGTAAAATTGAGTTTTTTGAAAGTGTTTGAGGGACAGAGTTGCATACGTCTTTGTCCTGCTTGTCGGAAGAGCTTCTGAACCCGTTCCAGCCACTTGGGCTGGTCGGTACAACGATAACTTCACTTCTTGCAGGTCGGTGCTCGATCCCAGATGGTTCAGTTGGTTAGGCAATGTTCTCTCTAATTTCTAGTATTCCAGATTCATTCCATGTGGTGTATATAGTTCTGCTGGCTTAGTGCTTTCTCCTGATTTCTGAGCTTCTCTTAAGCAATGGTTAAATGGTCGTTAACCCAGATGCCAAACCGCCTGTTTATCAACGAAAAATACTTTATATTTAATTCACAATTGATTACTCTCGAACTTTTCATGAACAGTATTTCAATCTCTTTTCATCCACGAATTAGAAAAACAATTAATTTCCAGCAGTAGCAAAACACCTAACCTAACCTAACCTAACCTAACCTAACCTAACCTAACCTTACCTAACCTAACCTAACCTAACCTAACCTAACCTAACCTAACCTTACCTAACCTAACCTAACCTAACCTAACCTAACCTAACCTTACCTAACCTAACCTAACCTAACCTAACCTAACCTAACCTAACCTAACCTTATCTATCCAAGGTCTAACTTTTCACATAATTATAATTTGGGGGGTACCACCTCTGGTGCAATTATAAGGACCCACAGCCTCAGAGAAGTGAACGCAGAGCATTCAGGGAAAAACTTGCCATTTAACTCTGAATACGTAAGAGTGTAATTGTAGTTCAGAGTGTAACTCTGCATACGTAATAATTATAATTTTATACTCGAGAAAATATAGCTTTCGGTTGCCCAGTTCCTTACAATTGACAAAGGTGTCTTAGGAGTAGGAGGCAGCTTGGACGAGTCCAGACTAAAGATGGGATGAGATTACTCCAACTTAAACATGATCATGATCAATTCCTATAGTCGAAAGAGGTGTTGGTAGTTCGTAGATCACCATACAAGTTAAGGTTTAAGATAACAAGTTGTTCAAACACTTTAACTGCTTAAAACGTAATATTTTCAAGTTCGTCCTGTTGGCTCGCTGTGATCAAGGCCAATGTTCAGCACAATATTTGAACATTTTGTTCAGTGTTCAAAAATGTTGCACGAGATAGCACTGGCCTCTCAGGAGAGCGCACGATAACAGGCTCTCAGGAGGGAGCACGATAACAGCCTCCCAGGACAGAGCCCGTAAGGCAAGAGAGAGATATCTGGCCTCAGTAAACACACACACAAGTAAAGAAGCACAAAACACGATACAAGAAGACATACAAAGATGTGATAAACAGTAGAAATGAAAATGAGTGATAAAGCAGCAGAGAAAACTGCGCATTTTACCCAAAGGGAACCTCTTATTGAAGAGCATTGGTGACTATCAACCACCAGGATGCAACCACCACCAGGATGCAACCACCACCTGGGTGAAACAACCACTTGGGTGAAACCCAAGTGGTTGTTTAGTAGTAAAAAGTACTCCAAAAGTAGAGCAAGTGGGCTCTACCAGCACCCCCCCTCCCACACACACACCAGACGGAGCCCCAATGGAGTGCTCTACTAGTTCTAAACTACCACCATCAGTCTAGAGCTCTCTGTAAAAAAATACATAACTCTCTCTTTAGTTACCTGAACTCTTTAGTAAGACTCATTACGTGTCATTTTCTAAGATGTCAAGAGAAGATTACAGCTCTTTTTATCTTGTATAATTACCCTTTCCACTTTTTACCTTTCAAACCATTTTTGTATCTCCTGTGTACTAATCATCCGAGCTGGAGGCAAGCTTCAAGCTCATTCAAGCTTGAGTGATATCATCAACCCACATCTGGTCTGGTCCCAGCTCTCTAATGATCAAAATAATAGAGTCTGATCAAGATGTCTATTGCGAGCAGCTTCTCACAGACATAAATCTTTCTTTCGTGTTAATCTTTAAGGAAGGAGAGATACATGAAAAATGTCATTCCGGGTTAAATGGAAAAAATAATTCGTGTGTTTGTAAATTAGTGCAAAGAGCATTTACCAGACGCCCAGAGATCTGGGTCTAGATTCACGAAGAAGTTCCGCAAGTACTTACGAACGTGTACATCTTTCCGCAATCTTTGACGGCTTTGGTTACGTATATTAAACAGTTTACAAGCATGAAAACTTCCCATTCAACTGTTTTCATTGTTATTAACAGCCTCCTGGTGCTTCGGAGCTCATTAACTGTTTAATATTTGTAAACAAAGTCGCCAAAGATTGAGAAAAGATGTACAGGTTCGTAAGTGCTTGCGTAACTGCTTCGTAAATCTGGCCCCTGATTTACAAGTGTCAAACAAATTTCTTGTGATTTAGAGGTCGCCAATTGTCTCATTATGTGATACTGTGTTAAGGGGTAGTTTGTGTCTCAAATATTTGAGGCCTATTTAAGGAGTCAGATTACAGGGCCATTACTGATGTGTAATTATTGGTATACTCTTCTGCTTCTGACAATAATCTCATCAAAAATAGGGAAGAGATTTCGACCGAAACACACCTTTTTATGAAGCGATCACTAGTGAAGATATCACTAGGGAACAGATCACTAGTGAAGATATCACTAGTGAAGATATTACTAGTGAACAGATCACTAGTGAAGATATCACTAGTGAAGATATCACTAGTGAAGATATCACTAGGGAACAGATCACTAGTGAAGATATCACTAGTGAAGATATCACTAGTGAAGATATTACTAGTGAACAGATCACTAGTGAATATAGTGATATAATGATTTCATCACGAATGAAAAGATCAGATGGTAAATATTGTTCTCACAACATCGTCATCATTAACAGCAGCACTGTCAAATTCACCACAGGTGTAAAACAGCCAAGCTTAAACAGACAGGCAGAAACCGAGACAGCTGCAAACAGACAGACCGAACCAAATGCAACTAAACAGAGAATGTGCCGTTAATATAAATGACCAGACCAGCTTGCGTATACGGCCCAAGGGCAGTCTGTACGAGCATATTAGTCCTGCGACCCATGTTGTCAACGAGGGCAGCCAAGCACTTGACCGCACTCCATGGCTTGCCCCCTGGACCTCCTCCAAGCACAGAGGAGTCGAGTCTTACACGCACGCAAGCAAACACACACGCA
>NC_091243.1:12792410-12834910 GCF_040958095.1 Procambarus clarkii | reverse complement strand
CTGAGATATGAGGGCCAAAGAACTGAGATATGAGGAAAAAGAACTGAGATATGAGGCCAAAGAACTGAGATATAAGGCCAAAGAACTGAGATATGAGGGCCAAAGAACTGAGATATGAGGGCCAAAGAACTGAGATATAAGGCCAAAGAACTGAGATATGAGGGCCAAAGAACTGAGATATGAGGGCCAAAGAACTGAGATATGAGGGCAAAGAACTGAGATATGAGGGCCAAAGAACTGAGATATGAGGGCCAAAGAACTGAGATATGAGGGCCAAAGAACTGAGATATGAGGCCAAAGAACTGAGATGTGAGGCCAAAGAACTGAGATATGAGGACAAAGAACTGAGATATGAGGCCAAAGAACTTAGATATGAGGCCAAAGAACTGAGATATGAGGCCAAAGAACTGAGATATGAGGGCCAAAGAGCTGAGATATGAGGCCAAAGAACTGAGATATAAGGCCTAAGAACTGAGATATGAAGCCAAAGAACTGAGATATGAAGGCAAAGAACTGAGATATGAGGCCAAAGAACTGAGATATGAGGCCAAAGAACTGAGATATGAGGCCAAAGAACTGAGATATAAGGCCAAAGAACTGAGATATGAGGGCCAAAGAACTGAGATATGAGGGCCAAAGAACTGAGATATGAGGGCCAAAGAACTGAGATATGAGGCCAAAGAACTGAGATATGAGGGCCAAAGAACTGAGATATGAGGGCCAAAGAACTGAGATATGAGGCCAAAGAACTGAGATATGAGGGCCAAAGAACTGAGATATGAGGCCAAAGAACTGAGATGTGAGGCCAAAGAACTGAGATATGAGGACAAAGAACTGAGATATGAGGCCAAAGAACTTAGATATGAGGCCAAAGAACTGAGATATGAGGCCAAAGAACTGAGATATGAGGGCCAAAGAACTGAGATATGAGGAAAAAGAACTGAGATATGAGGCCAAAGAACTGAGATATAAGGCCAAAGAACTGAGATATGAGGGCCAAAGAACTGAGATATGAGGGCCAAAGAACTGAGATATAAGGCCAAAGAACTGAGATATGAGGGCCAAAGAACTGAGATATGAGGGCCAAAGAACTGAGATATGAGGGCAAAGAACTGAGATATGAGGGCCAAAGAACTGAGATATGAGGGCCAAAGAACTGAGATATGAGGGCCAAAGAACTGAGATATGAGGCCAAAGAACTGAGATATGAGGGCCAAAGAACTGAGATATGAGGGCCAAAGAACTGAGATATGAGGCCAAAGAACTGAGATATGAGGGCCAAAGAACTGAGATATGAGGCCAAAGAACTGAGATATGAGGCCAAAGAACTGAGATGTGAGGCCAAAGAACTGAGATATGAGGACAAAGAACTGAGATATGAGGCCAAAGAACTGAGATGTGAGGCCAAAGAACTGAGATATGAGGACAAAGAACTGAGATATGAGGCCAAAGAACTTAGATATGAGGCCAAAGAACTGAGATATGAGGCCAAAGAACTGAGATATGAGGGCCAAAGAACTGAGATATGAGGAAAAAGAACTGAGATATGAGGCCAAAGAACTGAGATATAAGGCCAAAGAACTGAGATATGAGGGCCAAAGAACTGAGATATGAGGGCCAAAGAACTGAGATATAAGGCCAAAGAACTGAGATATGAGGGCCAAAGAACTGAGATATAAGGCCAAAGAACTGAGATATGAGGGCCAAAGAACTGAGATATAAGGCCAAAGAACTGAGATATGAGAAAGAGTATGTGTATTATGAGGACATTCAGATGTAATATGAGGACAAGGAGCTGGGATATGGGGATAAGAAGTTAGGATATGAGGACAAGGAACTGGGAAATGAGGACAAAGAGCTAGGATAGGAAGACAGAGTGAAACAACTGTTGCCTAACAACTTTGACCATCAGGGATTGAACACTGACCACGCAGGAAACGATGCCGGCGCTATGCCGAGTGTTTGGGCACAGATGCTCATAACAATCCTTCTTTCAACTTATCAGGAACCAAGTTAAGCACAAATATTTAGGTAGAATACAAAAAAGAAACTTTCAGTGATGCTCCAACGCAGAAAAGCTGAACACGGAATTCTCAAATGCTATGCAATATTTTTCTAGGCTAATTCCACAATACCCGATAAAGGTTTCAATGCATATTTTAAGTCCATGAATAAATAAAGACGCTGTAAAGCCAACTACATTTTCCTGCAGATAGTACTTGTGCTTCCGGTAACCTAATGAGTCATGGGAAGCATAATGTATATTGTGAATACTTTGTCCATCTTGGAGATGGATAAAGTATACATATACACCAAGAGGTGTACCTAGCTTATCGGTGTATATTCACTGAAGATTATTCTAGTTCAGAACAAATGTATTCTTGCATGTGACCAGAAAACACGGCCTTAATAGTCAAGATTAAGATCAGGATAGGACTTAAGCTCAACAGCTAACTCACTTTCCTGTGTGTTGACACTATATATAACAGTTTACTGTTGTCTAAGACAACGTTCAGGACGAAGGTATACTTACCGGTCCAGGCAATGAGTTACAATAACGTGGCTGAAGTATGTTGACCAGACCACACACTAGAAAGTGAAGGGACGACGACGTTTCGGTCCTTCCTGGACCATTCTCAAGTCGAAGAAATACCATTCTCGATGAACGATGAAATCATTCTCAGTCGACTTGAGAATGGTCCAGGACGGGGCGAAACGTCGTCGTCCCTTCACTTTCTAGTGTGTGGTCTGGTCAACATACTTACCGGTCAGTCAAAATATCATTATGGTGACCTTAATTACCTTCCAGATTGATAGACCTTAAGCCCACCACCTAACTAAAAAAACATGGAAGGAGAGAATGATGTATGGAGAAGAGAGAGATGTAGATAGAGGGAAACAGTTGTGGAGAGATGGATCACAATCTGCAGAGATCTTTCATCTTCCCATCTTCCCTACACCCTCCCCTACACCCTCCCCTACACTCTTCCCTAGACCCTCCCCTACACTCTCCCCTAGACCCCTCATGGCAGCTCCAGCACCAGGGGAAATGGACTTTCTAGCCTCTTGCTCCCTGACTTCACAAATTTTCATCTCTATCATTTTTATCAGACTTCAGGAGACTTCTCCGGGTCAGAACGATGTTAATGGCTTTAACGCTGCAAAATATGACTTGAATTATAATAGTTCCAAACACTCAGATTGTTTCTGGTGTAGATAGTGCGGTCCTCCACCTTCTTGTTTCTCAGTATATAACATAATCACAATAGCCTGGTAAACCAAAAGGAAAACCTCGAGACAGTGCAGTCGAGCTCCGGTTCCAGGGCTCCAACTTGACCACCATGAGCTTAAAAGCAATACTCCCCAAAGTTCTACTCACAGGTTGTTTAGAAGATCACCATTTGGTGCCTAAACCTAATTTATATATAATACCTGCCCACTAGGATGATAGGCCAGAGGCACTATCTTGCCCTTAATATTTTCTTGTAGATATAGCAAGCTATTGAGATTTCATTCTGCATTGACTGCTGAGAAAGGTAGAAAACATCACTACCTTAAAAAAAATAAAGATTTAAATTTAAATTATTATTGCTACTGATGTTATATTAGAGATAGCTGTTATCATTGCTGTTACTCTCACTATTACTTCTGCTGTTACCAGCTGTTTTTGTCATAATTAGGCCTGACATAACCAGGCCTGCCACAATTAGGCCCTGACATAACCAGGCCTGCCACAATTAGGCCCTGACATAATTAGCCATAATCTGTTGCTATTATTGTTGCTGTTACTACTGCTTCTGCTGCCAGAACTTCTACACAATTTTGTACCAACATTCATCCCTCCTAACTATTTTTCAATCTCTACCCAACCACTTGGGGTGGACGGGAGAGCGACGGTCTAGCTTCATGCAGGTCGGCGTTCAATCCCCCGACCGTCGAAGTGGTTGGGCACTATTCCTTCGCCCCGTCCCATCTTAAAGCATTATCCTGACCCCTTCCCAGTGTTATATAGTCGTAATGGCTTGGCGCTTTCTCCTGATAGTTTCCCTTCCCTTCCTTCCGTCTCTCATATTATATAGGAGAGAATATATATATATATATATATATATATATATATATATATATATATATATATATATATATATATATATATATATATATATACATTTATATATATATGAGGGCGTGTTAATAACAATAAGTTATTAACACGCCCTAATCCTCCAAATTAAGTTATAAGGCAAATCCAGACGTGTATAGATGTTAATAAGTACATATTTGACTTACATGTTGTGAACTCGACAGTCCTTGGCTGGGGTGGTTATTAAGGGCCCAAACCTTACGCAACGTTAAGGTAACCTGACATCACACTACCACTCCAGAACCACTACCACTTCCTCCACTTGGGGCCTGGTAGATAGCGCGCAGGACTCGTAATTCTGTGGCGCGGGTTCGATTCCCGCACCAGGCAGAAACAAATGGGCAAAGTTTCTTTCACCCTGAATGCCCCTGTTACCTAGCAGTAAATAGGTACCTTGGAGTTAGTCAGCTGTCACGGGCTGCTTCCTGGGGTGTGTATGTGTGTGGTTTTGAGAAAAAAAAGTAGTTAGTAAACAGTTGATTAACAGTTGAGAGGCGGGCCGAAAGAGCAAAGCTCAACCCCCGCAAACACAACTAGGTGAACACAGTCACAAGTGAACACAGTCACAAGGGGATGCTGACAAGCATCCCCTGCAAAATACTTGAAAGAATAATTAGGCTAAGACTTGTTGAGCACCTGGAGAGCATTGGGTTTGTAAACAAGCACCAACATGGGTTCTGGACAGGGAAATCATGCCTAACAAGCCTTTTAGAATTCTATGATAAAGTAACAAGGATAAGGCAGGACAGAGAAGGCTGGGCAGACTGCATATTTCTTGACTGCCAAAAGGCCTTTGATACGGTACCGCACATGAGACTGCTATACAAACTTGAGAGGCAGGCAGGAGTAAGCGGAAAGGCCCTAGTATGGGTGAAGAACTACCTAACAGGAAGGAGCCAGAGGGTAATGGTAAGGGGCGAAAAGTCGGACTGGCGAACAGTAACAAGTGGAGTACCTCAAGGATCGGTGCTGGGACCAATCCTCTTTCTAATTTACGTAAATGATAGGTTTACAGGAGTGGAATCATACATGTCAATGTTTGCGGATGACGCAAAATTAATGAGAAGAGTTGTGACAGACGAGGATTGAAGGATCCTCCAAGAGGACTTAAACAGGCTGCAGAGATGGTCAGGGAAATGGCTACTGGAGTTTAACACCAGTAAATGTAAAGTTATGGAAATGGGATCAGGTGACAGGAGACCAAAGGGACAGTACACAATGAAGGGGAACAGCCTACCTGTAACGATTCGAGAAAGAGACCTGGGAGTGGATGTGACACCTAATCTAACTCCTGAGGCACATATAAATAGGATAACGACAGCAGCGTACTCTACACTGGCGAAAATTAGAACTTCAGTCAGAAACCTAAATGAGGAGGCTTTTAGGGCGCTTTACACTGCCTACGTGAGACCCGTCTTAGAGTATGCCGCGCCATCATGGAGCCCCCACCTGAAGAAACACATAAAGAAACTGGAGAAGGTTCAGAGGTTTGCGACGAGGCTTGTCCCAGAGTTACGAGGGATGGGATATGAAGAGCGGCTGAAGGAACTGAACCTTACGACACTAGAGAAAAGAAGGGAGAGAGGAGATATGATAGGGACATATAAAATACTCAGGGGAATTGACAAAGTGGAAATAGATGAAATGTTCACACGTAATAATAACAGAACGAGGGGACATGGGTGGAAACTGGAAACTCAGATGAGTCACAGAGATGTTAGGAAGTTTTCTTTTAGCGTGAGGGTAGTAGAAAAATGGAATGCACTTGGGGAACAGGTTGTGGAAGCAAATACTATTCATACTTTTAAAACTAGGTATGATAGGGAAATGGGACAGGAGTCATTGCTGTAAACAACCGATAGCTAGAAAGGCGGGATCCAAGAGTCAATGCTCGATCCTGCAAGCACAAATAGGTGAGTACAAATAGGTGAATACAGTATCATTTTACCACTACTAGTGAAATGTGGCGGATCAATCCCGTAGACTATTTGACCCAATATGAAAACCACTTAAACCAATACATATTTTATTGTGCTTTCAAACGTGTTCACCCCACCAGTGACCACCATCCTCACAGAGCAGTCAACTAGTATCCTGATATTTCAACAGTCTAAAATTTTGTAATACGGAGAAGCACATTAGACTCAGCGCTCAGAGACTGCCAGATTCAGTTATTCTTCTTACCGTAATGAAGTGTCACACACACATATGTGACAATGACTAATATTATATATATATATAATATATATATATATATATATATATATATATATATATATATTATATATATACATATATATATATATATATATATTTATATATATATATTTATATATATATATTTATATATATATAAATATATATATGTCGTACCTAATAGCCAGAACGCACTTCTCAGCCTACTATTCAAGGCCCGATTTGCCTAATAAGCCAAGTTTTCATGAATTAATGTTTTTTCGTCTACCTAACCTACCTAACCTAACCTAACCTAGCTTTTTTTGGCTACCTAACCTAACCTTACCTATAAATATAGGTTAGGTTAGGTTAGGTAGGGTTGGTTAGGTTCGGTCATATATCTACGTTAATTTTAACTCCAATAAAAAAAAATTGACCTCATACATAGAGAAAAGGGTTGCTTTATCATTTCATAAGAAAAAAATTATAGTAAATATATTAATTCAGGAAAACTTGGCTTATTATGCAAATCGGGCCTTGAATAGTAGGCTGAGAAGTGAGTTCTGGCTACTAGGTACGACATATATATAAATATATATATATATATATATATATATATATATATATATATATATATATATATATATATATATATATATATATATTTATATATATATATATAGCCTTCAAAAGACAGGTCAAGACGGCTCACAAACGTCTGACCTCCAAAGGAAAACAAAAGCATTTTGGGAGACGTCAACAACGTGACGGATTGTCGTAATGTTAGGGGGGAAAAATGAGATTCAGTTAAGTGGTATTTATTGAAACCCGTTTGAAGTAATTGCGTGGAACGTAAAGTCTTTATCCTTGCTTGTGTCTCCGGGAGAGAGAGAGAGAGAGAGAGAGAGAGAGAGAGAGAGAGAGAAAGAGAGAGAGAGAGAGAGAGAGAGAGAGAGAGAGAGAGAGAGAGAGAGAGAGAGAGAGAGAGAGAGAGAGAGAGAGAGAGAGAGAGAGGTCAATTTCCCTCCTGACACAGAGCTGTCCTGAACAATACAGTCGAGGGCTAAATTACACAATGACAACAATTTCTTTGTACTAACGTGAACGGGAATACAATAAATGAAATGTTTTGGAGGGAACATTGGGTCTTGTGTACATTCAATACTTGTGTGTGTGTGTGTGTGTGTGTACTCACCTAGTTCTCACCTAGTTGTGTTTGCGGGGGTTGAGCTCTGGCTCTTTGGTCCCGCCTCTCAACCGTCAATCAACAGGTGTACAGATTCATGAGCCTATCGGGCTCTGTCATATCTACACTTGAAACTGTGTATGGAGTCAGCCTCCACCACATCACTTCCTAATGCATTCCATTTGTCAACCACTCTGACACTAAAAAAGTTCTTTCTAATATCTCTGTGGCTCATTTGGGCACTCAGTTTCCACCTGTGTCCCCTTGTGCGTGTTCCCCTTGTGTTAAATAGACTGTCTTTATCTACCCTAGTGTGTGTGTGTGTGTGTGTGTGTGTGTGTGTGTGTGTGTGTGTGTGTGTGTGTGTGTGTGTGTGTGTGTGTGTGTGTGTGTGTGTGTGTGTGTGTGTGTGTGTGTGTGTGTGTGTGTGTGTGTGTGTGTGTGTGTGTGTGTGTGTGTGTGTGTGTGTGTGTGTGTGTGTGTGCGCATTGCTCCCTGTTCAGAGAGACAGAGTACGATTTTCTCAATTGGTTTACTGCTTAATATAGAAATTGTTTTCCTACTACATATCGAAGCCTCCACCATTGGACCCCTCGGGCCGCTAGGACTTGCCTCAGGGGATCACAGGAATACACCTGACATCTAGCCTGTGTCTCACACACCTACACCTCAAGCCTGGAAACCTATCTCAAGGAATTCAGCCAACGTGTACCCTGCCACACACATACACACACCTACACACACAAGACTGTTACGTGAAGACGAAGGGATAAGCCAAGATAAAAGTGTGAAAAGATAACAAGAATCTGAAGAACATCAAATTCCTGGCAGCGTCTACTGGAAATAAGTTTGAGGGGGAAATAAAGTTGTAAGCTGAAGAAGGCTTGGCAACTCCTGCCGAGGATGGAATGATTTGATCAGCAGTGGGAACTATATGGGAATGTTTAATCGATTGCCGAGTAAGAGACATTCTTAGCTGGGCGTCACGCTCTTAGTTGAACACATTCAGCGACAGTAAATGAAGGTATAGATCATGTATTTTCCCTGTCCTTCACTGTGCATGGAATCAAAGCTGCTCTTGTTAAGGAAATGAGGACGGCACCTACGGTGCGACACAGACGCCCCAAACATGCGAGAGAGAGAGAGAGAGAGAGAGAGAGAGAGAGAGAGAGAGAGAGAGAGAGAGAGAGAGAGAGAGAGAGAGAGAGAGAGAGAGAGAGAGAGAGAGAGAGAGGTAGTGGAACTCTACAAGCACCAGAGAACTCTACAAGCACTCTCAACTTAACCAGAGTTAAGTTGTAGCACTTAACTCTACCTCTACCAGAGGTAGAGTTAAGTTCTTCAAGCACGAGAGAGACAGAGTAAATCTCTACAAAGAAGAGAGGTAGCGTTCTAGAAACACTGGAGAGGTGGAACGGAGTTCGGCAAGCATGAGAGAGATAAAGTGGAGCTTTGCAAGACTGCAACGTTGATCACTGAGACCAGTCAAGATGAATCTGAACACAGAAGAACTTATCCAGTATGGAGTGTGTGTGCTAAGCTATCCATCTCAAACTTCTAAAACAGAGCAAACAGGGAATTTAACATTTCACAAATTGATTCGTGATTCTAGAGTGCGTGTCACATTTACACATGCTTCAGTTACTCTCCGAATACACCTGTCCCTTGATCACTATCATCTGTAGCTGATAATTATCATTTTCCACAATCACTAGAATACAAAAAATAAATCTGAATGATCTTAAATTTTGTTACGTGTATTGAACATATCTTATTGTTTAAATTTTATATATAGAAGCAACGCTGCTTCTTAAATTACTTACGGGATAGATTTAATTCCCCTGGGTAGAATCAGGCCAATGTTTTCACAATGTCACGTAATCGACGCGCAAATGTAATTACAATAAGCAGTTGAAGAGTCACAATAACGTGGCTGAAAAATGCTGACCAAACCACACACTAGAAATGATCGTCTCTTCAATTTCTAGTGTATGTGGTTTGGTCAATATGATCATAATTAGTTCGGATAAACCTTAGGTCTATCCGGTCATTCATCGTCCCTTATACTGGCGTCCTGAACAGGGTTGTCCAGCGTCATTAACACTTCTTCCTCACTGGATTATCTTCACTGTAAAGTGTTTACTATAAGTGTGTTGCATGTCTTTGAACTTTCTCAATTGTATGTTTGTTTCAGTGTCGACACTGTATCATACATCCAGGTGTGGACACCTCACCATTGCTGGCAGGGTCACCATACTGCAGCTGCAGATGTAGGCACCATACTGCAGCTGCAGGTGTGGACACCATACTACAGCTGCAGGTGTGGACACCATACTCTGGGTCGTTATGACTGAGAGAGAGACTGAAGGAGACAGCTCAGCTGCGAGAGAGACGTCACCTGGGCTCAGGATGCTGCTGATAGCGTCTCCAGGATTCACAAAGGATTACTATAATGAACCGGGGGATTTATGTGTATTAAGAGACTCCAGAAGCTTATGTGGGATTTTATTGGTGAAGTGCTCGAGTTGTGGGGCTTAAATTGTTCATGATTAGCTAATTAAGACACACACACATATCCATTATATAAATGTATGTATGTATCTATGTATGTATGTATCTATGTATGTATGTATCTATGTATGTATGTATCTATGTATGTATGTATAATATGTAGTGTCTCGGCCTCACTATGTGCTAGATAATCTGGTTGAACTGTCATCCCTCTGAAATATTTTGGAGAGGTAAAAACCTTTTTTATTTGTTATTTTCTGTGGTATAGGTTTTTATTTTGGTATAGTCAAGCTTTTAGCTATTCAGGTAAGCTTAGGAGGGCCCGATAGCATTGATGTTATTGAGGGGTGCTGGTTTATGTGTGTGTGTGTGAGTGTGTGTGTGTGTGTGTGTGTGTGTGTGTGTGTGTGTGTGTGTGTGTGTGTGTGTGTGTGTGTGTGTGTGTGTGTGTGTGTGTGTACTCACCTAGTTGTGCTTGAAGGGGTTGAGCTCTGGCTCAATGGTCCCGCCCCTCAATCGTCAACAAACACCCATGACTGTCTTTCTTCTCATTAGCTTCCCTGGTTACATTCTCAAATGGTCACAATCTAGATTTTCTTGATTATATTCCTCTTTCCATCTCTCTTTCTATTCTGTTCCATTCTATTCTCATTCTTCTCTTCCTCTTTCATCTCATATATCATCGGCAAGTGATGCAAACTGCGGAGTTTGACAGCTAATAGCTACTTTCAAAATTATCATTGGCCTTTACTGCTGAGGTTGTGAAGCCTCTTGTTACAGTTCAGATGAACTATCGGCCGTTTCCTCTGTCTGTCTGTCTGTCTGTCTGTCTGTCCGTCCGTCTGTCTGTCTCTGAGTTTCATTTGTCTTCTCTCAACATGCTTCTCTCATGCGCCAACATAATTACATTCCTTCTTGAAATATTCACAACACTGTCAAGATAATTAGTATAATTTCTTTACACATCTGTTGTACAGCTTCCTGCTGTACTACATCAAAGAAACTCCCTTAAAGAAGCTGTTATCACGATGCTGACGTTGTTCAGCTGACGTAGTCCAGCTGACGTTGTTCAGCTGACGTTGTTCAGCTGACGTTGTTCAGCTGACGTTGTTCAGCTGACGTTGTTCAGCTGACGTTGTTCAGCTGACGTTGTCCAGCTGACGTTGTTCAGCTGACGTAGTCCAGCTGACGTTGTTCAGCTGACGTAGTCCAGCTGACGTTGTTCAGCTGACGTAGTCCAGCTGACGTTGTTCAGCTGACGTTGTTCAGCTGACGTTGTTCAGCTGACGTTGTTCAGCTGACGTTGTTCAGCTGACGTAGTCCAGCTGACGTAGTCCAGCTGACGTAATCAGTCATCACACAGCCTGTTGCTGGTCCAGGTCCTCAACTTGTAGCCTTAATGCACTACAAGTTTACGCTATCGATGCTAACGTTAAAATTGCTGTGGTTTAGGGAAATTTAAACCACAACAATATTGACGCTTTCGGGAACCAGTGAGTACCGGTGAATTGCTTAGGTTCTAATGTTTTTGATTAGTCGAGAGAACTGTTTATAGTGGTAGTGCCTAACAAGCTTTCTAAAACCTGCTTGTTACGTGGTCTGAGAGATGTTATCATAACCAAACTACTCATTAGAAGATAAATAGCCGAAGACGTTTCGGTCCGTCTTGGACCATCATCGAGTCGAATGTTTTACAATGGTCCCGGATGGACCGAAACATTGTCGTCTGTTCATCGTGTGATGAGTGGTTTGGTTATCATGTCTTCAGCCACGTTATTGTGACTCATCATCTGAGATGTTTGTGATAGCTTTGAGATGTAAAGATAGTTTATAGAATCATCTTCCGCCAGGGTTTCAAGTGGCTGTGGGGGGGGGGGGGGGGAATATTACCCCTTAACAAAGTGTTCTTCACCGTGATATTGCGTAGTGTGGAAGGACCTAGTAGTTACAGTGTGTGTGGTGGTATTCGATGAGGAAGTTCACGTAATGTTCTTTCTTAGTGAGAGATTCGTTAGTCTCATTGCTGAGTAAGGTCTCTTAACGGAGCTCCTAGTGTGAGTTACTATAGTCCCCCGGGTGAGTACTGGGCCCCGGGTGAGTACTGGGCCCCAGGGTGAGTACTAGGCCCCCAGGTGAGTACTGGGCCCCGGGTGAGTACTGGGCCCCGAGTTCAGACGTTCTATAAGCAGTATGAACGGGCTGTGATGTTGGAAGATGGGAATGAAGGATTGGAATAAATCCCTTGATGTTTGTTGACAAGGAGGAAGAGAGCAGAAGAAATCCACTGATGTTGACAGACGGGCCTTTAGAGTCGTAGTAGATGCAGTGATGTTGGTAGACGGGACTGTAGGTGAAGAAGAAGGACAGAGGCACTCTTGAACAACCCAAACATCAAGTCCGGAACGATGGGTCGTAAACTTAAGAGGCAACAATTTCTCATCAGACGTAAAATATATTCTTCCTATAAAAGCTGAGCCACAACTTACATGAAACTTGGAAGGAAAAGTGTATTATTTTTTATTTAGTCTCCAGCACTATAAAGCCTTTATCTCTCCAACACTACCAAGCTTGTCTTCCTCCAACACTACCAAGCTTGTCTTCCTCCAACACTACCAAGCTTGTCTTCCTCCAACACTACCAAGCCTGTATCCCTCCAACACTACCAAGCCTGTCTCCCTCCATTACTACTCAGGCAAGGCAATAGCCACCCAAGCAATAGACACCCAAACAATAGCCACCCAGGCAATAGATACCCAGACAATAGACAGATCAGAATACTCACGATAATAGATGTTAGAGAGGAGAGTGGCGGGGAGACAGAAGACGATCACTAAGACGTCTGCGAAGGCCAAGTTAACGATGAAGTAATTGGTGGGTGTGCGCATGCGCGGAGTTCTGCAAGGGGGGAGATACATCTTTAAACAACTGTACGAAAAAAACCATTTTCACAAACACACATAAACACACACACACACACACACATACACATTGCCACAGACATATTAGAAAGACCATTCTTAGTATCAGAGTGGTTGACAAATGGAATGCATTAGGAAGTGATGTGGTGGAGGCTGACTCCATACACAGCTTCAAGTGTAGATATGATAGAGCCCAGTAGGCTCAGGAACCTGTACACCTGTTGATAGACGGTTGAGAGGCGGGACCAAAGAGCCGAAGCTCAACCCTCGCAAGCACAACTAGATGTGCTCTTCCTTCTCTTATATATACTTCCATTTGCCGTTTTCCTTTCAGGAAAATACTCTCGTCATGAATAATTCACTTGCTTGATTTTTATCATGAAAAACAACATTTGATATTTGCTGTTGTGCAAAAGTTTTTGTTCCTCGCAGAGCAACTAATTATATCAAAGTCATAGCTGCCGGGAACCATGTCTTTTATCTGAAACATGAACGTTGAACGATAATTATACGTTCACCGATTTGTTGAACACAATGCCAAAGGCTTCGTAGCCGCCACTGTGTTATATTTTGACAGAGGATTGTGTTCATTATAAAGGTAGGCTAAATGAGGCCAGGTTATGCTAGGTTAGGCTAAGGATTTGCTAGGTTAGGCTAGGTAATGCTAGTTTAGGCTAGGTAATGCTAGGTTAGGTTAAGGATTTGCTAGGTTAGGCTAGGTAATGCTAGTTTAGGCTAGGTAATGCTAGGTTAGGCTAGGTAATGCTAGGTTAGGTTAAGGATTTGCTAGGTAATGCTAGGTTAGGCTAGGTAATGCTAGGTTAGGTTAAGGATTTGCTAGGTTAGGCTAGGTAATGCTCGGTTAGGCTAGGTAATGCTAGGTTAGGCTAAGTAATGCTAGGTTAGGCTAGGTAATGCTAGGTTAGGCTAGGAGAGATTAGTTAACTTAGACAGCTAATTTCCGGTAGTATAGAAAATCGAGTCATTGAGATCAGCAAATAAGACGCGTTGTTTACGAGTTCCGTCAAATTAGGGGGCGTTCTGATTGTCAGGGGGAAGGGGGGAGGGGGTATTGGTAGGGGACCGGAAGGCTGTTAGGCTTATCTGGCTGCCCCTTACACCAGGGGCGGGTAACCTTTTTAAGTATAAGCACCAAAATCACCAAATCTCTGACGCAAAGTATTTTTTTTCGCGTGTCAACCGAAATTTGGGGGAGCATATTATTATTATACCGTGTCTTTGAAGTATTGGGAGAACATTTTCGATAATATAATCTCAGCTGTGTTCTGTGTCCCAGCCTCGCTGTGTCCTGTGTCCCAGCCTCGCTGTGTCCTGTGTCTCAGTCTCGCTGTGTCCTGTGTCCCAGCCTCGCTGTGTCCTGTGTCCCAGCCTCGCTGTGTCCTGTGTCCCAGCCACGCTGTGTCCTGTGTCCCAGCCTCGCTGTGTCCTGTGCCCCAGCCTCGTTGTGTCCTGTGTCCCAGCCTCGCTGTGTCCTGTGTCCCAGCCTCGCTGTGTCCTGTGCCCCAGCCTCGTTGTGTCCTGTGTCTCAGCCTCGCTGTGTCCTGTGTCCCAGCCTCGCTGTGTCCTGTGTCCCAGCCACGCTGTGTCCTGTGTCCCAGCCTCGCTGTGTCCTGTGCCCCAGCCTCGCTGTGTCCTGTGTCCCAGCCTCGCTGTGTCCTGTGTCCCAGCCTCGCTGTGTCCTGTGTCCCAGCCTCGCTGTGTCCTGTGTCCCAGCCACGCTGTGTCCTGTGTCCCAGCCTCGCTGTGTCCTGTGCCCCAGCCTCGCTGTGTCCTGTGTCCCAGCCACGCTGTGTCCTGTGTCCAAGCCGCACACCACCGGAGGCATATGTGTGAAGCCATGACCAACGGCACGGGAGTCAGAGGTGAGACTGTCACATATATATCAGCGGCGAGGGACTGGAAGAGTTACAGCGCGCGGTAAATCCTTCAGTGTGCGCTGACACCATTACCAAGGGTAACATAATCCCGGGAATTTATCTCTGGTGCAAATAATAAAATTAGCGAATAATGAACTCAAAATATCCGACTCATTAACTCTTGCTAAAGCAACATACTCTAAACTCACTGGTTATAGAGGAATGGTTGGCTGCTAACTCAGAGATATCCTAATCTAACCTAACTCGAGACGTAGCGTTAACAAACCCTAATTTAGGGGCCTTCCGTTTCAAAATCTTAATTCAAGGCCTCGTGTTAATAAACCCTAATTCAATTCCTTTCGGTTTTATGCTTGCTAGTCTAGTTGCTAGAGAGCAAAAATTCTGAAAATTCACAAAAGCATTTGTAGATTTTCCCGGGAATACATTTTAGAATGCAAATGTTTGACCTCAGAAGACATGCAATTTATATTATAATTTCTTCAGGGAGTCTGAAAACAGTCACACACAAACTTGGTTACCTGTCTACTGAGACTGAAGTCCTTGCATACCTTATGTGGGGGGCAGGGAGGGGGTTGTTGTGGGGGGTGGGGATTGTGGGTGGGGCCAGACCCGGGGGTGGGGTCAGGGCCGGGGTCAGGGCCGAGGATGGGGTCAGGGGGTACATAAGGCTCAAGAGCTGGAGTCTCTAGGGGAAGCCACCGGCTTAAAGTAATGCACCAGCTAAAATTAGCACACTATGACGTCCGCGCCAGGGGGTTCAACCCCCCGCCCCCCCCCCCACACACACGACACCACAACCATTATCAAAATAAATCAGAATAAACAAGAACTAACGGAGAAACACTGCTGTTATTTGTTCACCAGGAATGAGAGCAATGCCAAATATCTCTCTCGAATTTGAGAAGGACGATATATATATATATATATATATATATATATATATATATATATATATATATATATATATATATATATATATATATATATAATATTCCTACCATTGTAGGTAACTTAATAATGGTCTATGCTAAAGCCACTAGAGTGCAAATGCTGAATTGGTCGTTCTGCGAACATTATCAGGCAGCACCATTCAGTAGCACTCTGGACATACTGGAAATGATACTGAAGATTCATATCCGAACAGACGTACTAATTACTGGTTCATGAAGTGAATCCTGGCGCAGGAACTGATCAAGGCTGATTGCAGCCTACCAGGACTGAGCGGGCATCAAGACTAGTATATTACAGCAATATTAACCCAATAGCCAATAGTGGGGGACAAGAATGGATCAATGCAATGGAGCCTCAAACACGCTCTTCGTGGAACATTATTTAAAACAAAATATATATTAAATTAATCACAGATACGCGTTATCTGATAAAGATCACAGATCACACTCACTATGATATAATATGTTTATATTGTATAAGTCATCTTTATGCGTGCAAATGTGTGAAAATCTTTGTGGATCAGACACGGTCTCCACGAGTCGGTATGATTGGTGCCATTCACACAATCGCTCATCTGCGGATATCCATCACAGATGAGCGATGCTCGAGTGATGCTGCCACTCAGGGAACTTAGTGATTGCCACTCAGACACTTATTAATGGCATCTCAAAGCTGCCCATCTGCTTCTGCCGTAATATTAAAAAAAAGAGGTTTCAGAGGTATATAAACATTAATTGTTAAGCAAGAAAAGCGATTCCTCACCTGAAGACGACAGCGATGACGAAGCAGTTGCCGACGAGGCCCAGAATGAAGACGATGACGTAACTGAGGCCGAGGAGCGCCCCGGTGTTGATGGAGTGACGGTACAGGAGGTCGTCCAGCGAGAGGTCGTAATCGCTGTAATTTAACCCGAATGAACCGTTCAGGTTATCCAAGTCCACATCTAGTTGACCCAATGAGGAGGTGTCGTTGGAGGTGTGATTGAGCAGGAGGAAACTGGAGGCCTGCTGAGATACATCTGAGCCGAGAGTCAGCAAGTCTGTCATGGTAGATTCCGTCTCGTTCAAGGACGTGTATACAGTGGTGAAGCTGTCCATGACACCTGTCCTGTTTCCCTGTACAGCTGTCGACGAGGTGGCCCCGTCGGGCGGCCCGTGAGGACCCACAGGCGTCTCTGTGTTGGTATGAATCGCTGACATGTTTTGACCGGACCACAACACACTTTTCGGAGTTAACAGACTCTCAAGTGTGTCTCTGCTGGCGGCTCCTGAGGACGCCACCGTCGTCGCATCCATAACACTTGCCTGCCGACTACTGCTATCAGTCCTAATCACTGGCTTGTAACAACTACCTTGACACGTTTTGTAACTGTATACAAGTCAATGGAACAAGCTACAGCCGCGCGGTAACGACAGAGGGCTATATCATGTCACCAATTTTGAACACGATGGTCTAATCCTTGTTACCACGGAAAATGTTCATTGAAACATTGTATAAACGTTGATTAGAGTAAACAGTAGTGTGATTAATTAACTACCATCCGTACAGACATTTTCATATGGTTCTCAAGAGGACACACAATCCCTTGTTATGTTTATTTTTCACATTTCTTGTGTCGTAGAGGCCAGATGGGTCGGGCTTGGAGGCCAGATGGGTCGGACTGGGAGGCCAGATGGGTCGGGCAGGGTGGCCAGATGGGTCGGGCTGGCAGTCCGGAGAAACCAGCTCTCAATATCTGAAACAAAAAAATACTTTTATTATTTTATTGTGATACAAATTAGATAAATGGGATAAAATTACCACACACTAATTTAATACACACACTAAGTGTGTGTATTCACACACACTTAGTGTACAGTAAATAAAACTGGTATACTAAGCTTACATGCTGTTGTTGTTGTTTTAGATTCAGCTACTTGGAACAAAAAGTTCCAAGTAGCACGGGCTATGGTGATCCCGTAGTGGGCTTACCTGGCACAGGAGCGGGGCTGTGGACTTACATGCAGTAACTTAGGTATCTATAAGATATAAGTGAGGGTTAACCTCACCCTAAGATTCATCTTTGTCATATATGTTACATTCCTCGAGGGAAAACAGTTCTCCTTTTTCATCAAGGCCCGTGTGGATTTGTTTATTTCTCGTTTTTTCTTGGACAGAATATCTTTACTGATTGAAGATTATCAAATTCTTCGGACACTTCGATTAAGTTCCTCATTGTCACCTCTTAATCATTGCACTTCATGCCAAAACTATTTCGTTCACCACTGAATGTCGCATAATAGGAACATAACCCCATTAACAACAACACGGGTCAAACACAAGCGAACAAGTAAATCATTACTGACTACACACAAAGCAGTTGATTGGGACAGAAGAGGAGATTGCAGTCAGAGGCCAGGATCACTGGAATACAATTACTCTGCTAAACAAGGCCAGGAATTTCCGAATACACACTGTTTACTCTACTGTTGGACGCTGCTTACAGTGACCCCGTCAAGCGGACTGCCCAAACTGATCCGTTGGCCCGAAACTGAGCAGGATCACGTGACAAAGACCGCAGTGATATATCTCAACTTGGTTTGGTGTTGGGTTCAAGGCCAATCAACTTTTAAAGTGTTATTAAGACCACCACAACCTCTTACTGACCAACCAGGCAGTTTACTTTAGTCCAGAACATTGTCCAGGACTAAAGTAAACTCTCAGTGTATATACACTAAGAAGCGGGTATACATATCTGTATATGTATATGTCTCACCTCAAGGTGATCTTGACTTCAGTCTTGCCTGTGGAAGCCTTAACAGCTGACAAAATACAGAACAAATTCAAGTGCTCATTATAAGTTTAATGTAAGCATTGCGTCGTGTATATTACAGACCTTTAGTTACAGCCAATCCTGAAACGTACAGTATATGCAGATATATAAAATACATCATCAGGCTCAATAACCATTATATACTCAATGATTATTATTGGTAATAAAATCTTTAATTCACTTGGGGCTAATATCAATACGTTTACCTTAATGACCTCCAACTGTGGTAATTTGTTCCCCCGTCATTCATTATACACTGAAAGAAAGACTTTCACCTGATCACCTTTCGTTAGCGCCTCTACCCTTAACTCTCTCTCTTCCCTCCTCTCTCTCTCTCTCTCTCTCTCTCTCTCTCTCTCTCTCTCTCTCTCTCTCTCTCTCTCTCTCCTCTCACCTCTCTCTCTCCTCACCTCCTCCACCCTTACCTTTCTTCCCCTCACAACACATCAGTCTGTCCTCGTATCTCTGGTATCTTACACTACATCATGCAGAAAGGGATTTATAAAAGCAAGAGGTGAACTCGTTTCTTGCTGTATATTATATATATATATATATATATATATATATATATATATATATATATATATATATATATATATATATATATATATATATATATATAACTAGTTTATTTTAGTCCTGGGTCCGGGGCTGCGTTCAGAGTCCCAAGTTAGATGCCCAACAGAGCCCCAAGTTAGATGCCCAACAGAGTCCCAAGTTAGATGCCCAATAAAGTCCCAAGTTAGATGCCCAACAGATACCCAAGTTAGATGCCCAACAGAGTCCCAAGTTAGATGCCCAATAAAGTCCCAAGTTAGATGCCCAACAGAGTCCCAAGTTAGATGCCCAACAGAGTCCCAAGTTAGATGCCCAACAGAGTCCCAAGTTAGATGCCCAACAGAGTCCCAAGTTAGACCCCGACAGAGGAAAGTGATGATAATGTAAAGGGAAGGAAAGGCATAAGTAGGACAGAGAACCTGTAAAATAAGGTGTTGCAGAGTCGGGAAAAGTGTCAAGTGGTTAACAAAGGGATAGAGAGAGGTGCATAAAAGAACAGAAAGTAGAGCGAGGGGAGGGGAGGGAATGAAGAAGGGAAAGAGGAAGGAAGAGGGGAAATAGAGAGAGTAAAAGGGGAGAGACGCAGTTAACCACATTTTGAGTCGGGTGATGAATGCCAGGGAGCAGCTGAACAGTAAAACTGAGGGCAATGAAAAAAAATGGGCAATTGTTCCATGCTGCCGGCTGGAACAATTGGTTCCAGCCGGCAGCAGAATGGGGGAGCTTCAGTGAATTTTCAACCAAGACGGAAATTAGAGGTAATTAGAGGTAATAAGAGGAGCAGAGACTACTAACACGTTTTAATGAGCCTTCAGGGACGAGGAGGAGGTTCTGGGGAACATCTTGTAGAACAATAGTTACGAAGCTTCGAATTAGGGTTGAAGACGAAGAGGGTGCATGGAGGTAATTGTTGTTCTCGTGAACAAAGGAGAAAGTAAGGAGAATGAACTTTTAAATCTTGCATCAAATATTTTACCTTACGCTGCCAGAAGGGAATATATTATAACTTTATGGCATAAAAATAAATATGATAGGCATAATATTCATCTTTGTCAAGCGTACTTATGAGAATTAAATTAAATTCTTAAGTGGTGGGGGATTTAATCCTATTTTACCTGGCTATCATTCGCCATGTTGACTTATGGGTTAGAATTAGGCACGTTAATGGGCAGCACTGAAAAATGTTTGTGTCCTTCTGAAGGTCAGGTCTCTGAGGCTTTTGTTCCTGCTGCATTTATGACAACAATGAATGGTCTGTGTTGATGTTGTATACCTACACCCACACACCTGGTCTCTGTACCTCCACCCACACACCTGGTCTCTGTACCTCCACCCACACACCTGGTCTCTGTACCTCCACCCACACACCTGGTCTCTGTACCTCCACCCACACACCTGGTCTCTGTACCTCCACCCACACACCTAGTCCCTGTACCTCAGCCTACACACCTGGTCTCTGTACCTCCACCCACACACCTGGTCTCTGTACCTCCGGCCAGACACCTGGTCTCTGTACCTCCACCTACACCTGGTCTTTGTACCTCCACCCACACACCTGGTCTCTGTACCTCCGCCCACACACCTGGTCTCTGTACCTCCACCTACACCTGGTCTCTGTACCTTCACCTACACCTGGTCCCTGTACCTCTACCTACACCTGGTCTCTGTACCTCCACCTACACACCTGGTCTCTGTACCTCCACCTACACCTGGTCTCTGTACCTCCACCCACACACCTGGTCCCTGTACCTCAGCCTACACACCTGGTCTCTGTACCTCCACCTACACCTGGTCTCTGTACCTCCTCCCACACCTGGTCTCTGTACCTCCACCCACACACCTGGTCTCTGTACCTCCACCTACACACCTGGTCTCTGTACCTCCACCCACACACCTGGTCTCTGTACCTTCACTTACACCTGGTCTCTGTACCTCCACCCACACACCTGGTCTCTGTACCTCCACCTACACCTGGTCTCTGTACCTCCACCCACACACCTGGTCTCTGTACCTTCACCTACACCTGGTCTCTGTACCTCCACCCACACACCTGGTCTCTGTACCTCCACCCACACACCTGGTCTCTGTACCTCCACCTACACACCTGGTCTCTGTACCTCCACCCACACACCTGGTCTCTGTACCTCCTCCCACACACCTGGTCTCTGTACCTCCACCCACACACCTGGTCTCTGTACCTCAACCTACACCTGGTCTCTGTACCTCCACCTACACACCTGGTCTCTGTACCTCCACCCACACACCTGGTCTCTGTACCTTCACCTACACCTGGTCTCTGTACCTCCACCCACACACCTGGTCTCTGTACCTCCACCTACACACCTGGTCTCTGTACCTCCACCCACACACCTGGTCTCTGTACCTTCACCTACACCTGGTCTCTGTACCTCCACCCACACACCTGGTCTCTGTACACCTGGGTGTACATAGGTAAAGAATCCTTATGTCATAAGACTTTTGAGTAAATCTTTATCTACATTATCATTGCAAAACAAACAGGTAAAACATAATATCTCTCACAAGAGTTATAATATAACAGATATCAGGGCTAGATTCACCTTGCGTATTTAGAACTATAATCAATTATCTTTATAATTAGTTTCTCACTTGTTTAGAGTAATTAATGCAGTTAACAATTGCACTCATAACTGGTACGCTATGACACTAGACCTCAGGTTAATTGGGGCAAGAGAACAGCTTCAAGCCGGCGGTATTTGGCACGGATAAAATCCGTACTAATTAAAGTCAATCAATTATTCAGCATTAATAAGCTACTGAATTTCACTTTAAATAATACGAGAGTTAACACGGGCTGTGTGCTTCTCATTTGCTCTCACGCTGTCACGCACTCACACACACACACACACACACACACACACACACACACACAGACACACACACACACACACACACACACACACACACACACACACACATTAAGGGGTCTCGTAGCCTGGTGGATAGCGCGCAGGATTCGTAATTCTGTGGCGCGGGTTCGATTCCCGCACGAGGCAGAAACAAATGGGCAAAGTTTCTTTCACCCTGAATGCCCCTGTTACCTAGCAGTAAATAGGTACCTGGGAGTTAGTCAGCTGTCACGGGCTGCTTCCTGGGGTGTGTGTGTGTGTGTGTGTGTGTGTGTGTGTGTGTGTGTGGTGTGGAAAAAAAAAGTAGTTAGTAAACAGTTGATTGACAGTTGAGAGGCGGGCCGAAAGAGCAAAGCTCAACCCCCGCAAAAACACAACTAGTAAACACAACTAGTAAACACACACACACACACGCACACACACACACACACACACACACACACACACACACACACACACACACACACACACACACACACACACACAAAGAGCCAGAGCTCAACCCCCGCAAACACAACTAGGTGAGTACAACTAGGTGAGTACACACACACACACACACACACACACACACACACACACACACACACACACACACACACACACACACACACACACACACACACACACACACAGACAGACACAGACACACACACACACACACACAAAGGTAGGGTAGATAAAGACAGTCTATTTAACACAAGGGGAACACGCACAAGGGGACACAGGTGGAAACTGAGTGCCCAAATGAGCCACAGAGATATTAGAAAGAACTTTTTTAGTGTCAGAGTGGTTGACAAATGGAATGCATTAGGAAGTGATGTGGTGGAGGCTGACTCCATACACAGTTTCAAGTGTAGATATGACAGAGCCCGATAGGCTCATGAATCTGTACACCTGTTGATTGACGGTTGAGAGGCGGGACCAAAGAGCCAGAGCTCAACCCCCGCAAACACAACTAGGTGAGTACACACACACACACACACACACACACACACACACACACACACACACACACAGACACACACACACACACACACACACACACACACACACACACACACACACACACACACACACACAGCATATCAAAGAGGCAGCGTGAGCAGAAGGAGGGGACGAACTATTCAGTCCACGCCTCATCAGTAATAGAGAACAGACAATATCAGAATAGATCACAGAATCCCAAAAGGTTCCAGCGACCTTTGGATACTAGTCTTTGATAACATAGTTTAAGTGAAACTCAAAGCAAGAGAACAGGGAGAGGAAGCAGGAAAAACAACTGACAGGAATGGGGAGTATATCAGAAGAATTTTTTTCTGGTATATGACTATATGGAACTATATGAATTATAGGAGCAATAAGAGCGTGAGAGAAAAGAGAGATGCCAATCGAGAGTTACTAAAGAACTCAAGGCTATCATGGACTAAAGAAAAATAGAAACATGTTCGTAGTCACATCAGTAGGAAAATGGTTGTAAATGATCACGTTATTAGATTCAGTTACAGGAGGAGGATAGGAACTAAGTAGAACTTGAGCATCTTCCAGATGTATTGGAGAAGAAACTCCTGAACGGTAAGATAATCAGTTTAGGAATTAGAACAGATGAGGCCAATAAGCAGACTGAAGAGCTCGGTGTATTCATAACAGTAAGACCAGATAAGGACTTTGCAAGAGTGCTAAGGAACGCAGCTACAACTGTGTGATAACCTTTGTAATTACGTACATGAATTCACTGTAGAGGGGAGAACTACCTAAGACCTGGAAGACATCAAAGGTTATGCCTATAAATAAGAAGTGAACATGAAGCCGGACGCAAATTGTTATCGAGAGAGAACATCCTCCTGTTATCAGTCAGAACCAACATGAGATAGACATTACACTGAATATGGACCCAGAACCCCACAACCAAAGAATGCCATTCACTGTACTCGAAAGACTGGCTAATAGAACAACGGCCCTGCGGAATTTGAAGGAATCGTTTAATATTTAGGATAGCATTTATGTTAGACCAATTCTGGAATATGCATGGAGGCCTTATCTTTTTAAAGACTGAGCAAAGTTTGGAGAAAGTTATTTGGTGTGCCACTAGACTAGTCCCAAAGTTGCCACTAGCCATTAGTTGCGAGAAAATACTAAAGAGATAATGAACAAGGGAAGACATGATCATCATATACAAAATACTCTGGGAAATAGATAGGGGCAAACAAAAACAGGTTATTTGACAAAGGTAATACACAAACAATCGGACATGGAAACATTAGAAAGAATTTTTGTTAATGTCAGGATAGTGAATAAAGAAGTAGACTCCATACACATCTTAATAAATATAAAGATAAAAGAGCCTAAGTGGCTCTGAAACCCATACACCAGTTGACTAAGCACTGAGAGCCTGGACCCAAGAGCTATAATTCCTTACCGGCAAATACAACTAGATGAATTAAACCAGGCGAGTGCCCCCCCACCCACCTTTTCCCAATCCACCTCTCCTGTATAGACTGGAATCTAAATTACCAATGGTTTAATTACTAGAGACTCACAAATTTCTTCCCAGGACTGGCCGACATTGTACGAGGAGAGTGCATTAGGCAGACACCTGCGGCGACGCCCCACCACCCACTGCCACCCACTGCCACCCACTGCCACCCACCGCCACCCACTGGGCGTCAATACGACCTCTCGGGAAACAGGAAATGCTGGTCCTGGGAAGGAAAATGCAGATGCAGTCGACAGAAATGCTCCGCTGGAGCAATGAGACAGAATTTGTTGCTGTGTTCTAATCGAAGGCGTTAATGCATTAGTAAATTGCTTCTACCTTGATCACGTGTTAGAATAGGGGGTGTAAAGAGGTGTAAGAACAGGTGTGATTGGGCGTTAGAACAGGTGTTAACGTGGGTGTTAAAACAAATGCTATTAACGTGTTTAAACAGGTGTGTGGGGCGTGGTAAAGCAGGTGTTAAGAGCGTGGTGGAACATTTGTTATTGGGTGTTAGACCAGGAATTAATTTGTGTTAGAACAGGTCTCAATGTGTGTTAGAACTGGCCTTATCATGTGTTGAAACAGGTGTTAATATGCGCGTTGAAACAGGTGTTAATATGCGCGTTGAAACAGGTGCGATAGACCTGTTAGAACAGGTGTAAAGGTGTGTTGCCACTTCTCCCGTCCAGTTCCCTCTTCAACACTCACTCCAAAATAATTAGATCAGCTTTGCCTGCAGGCGTTCACTTTAAGCTACTGTGTCCAGCGCTACTGACTCGCTTCACTTTGTGGCGAACGATGAATTTAAGACAAAATTATATTCCCTCGGGTTTTCGACCTTAACAAAAGATAAACGAAAAATAATTGTAAATAATCCGGTGTTTAGATTCGAGGGTTAAACGTGACAGAATAACTGTGTGAACGTGGATATAATGAGTAAGAGTCCATGCTGAGTGGAAACGTAGGACGGAGAGAGAGAGAGAGAGAGAGAGAGAGAGAGAGAGAGAGAGAGAGAGAGAGAGAGAGAGAGAGAGAGAGAGAGAGAGAGAGAGAGAGAGAGAGAGAGAGACAACATTAGGCCAATATACCCGGCACAATCGACGCTGGCAAAACAAAGCGTAGCTCACTATAAAAATCAATTAGTGCAATTGCTAGAGTGAACTTAACACCGAAAATGACAAAACGTCTAGACAGTTGCCTAATATTTTCGCGAAGTTATTGAGCGAGCTCTAAGCGAAGTGGGGAAAGTTTGCGACCTCATTCTCATCAGAGGAGATTAGTGCGCCAGATTTGCCGTGTGAGAATCGTGCAAATCTGCTTTGTTAGGATGATGACCGACTCTTGATACCCCTGTGGTGGCACCAGTGGAGAATCCACCTGGAGACTGCCTTCGTGTGGGGCGCTAGAGTGGTGGAGAAGCCCCTCTCGATGACTTCTTCATGGAGGGTACTGGTGTAAGGCTGCATCTGGAGTGCGTCTCTCGATACGTTCTTCATGTTGAAGCGGTAATGTGCTACAGGGGACGTCCTTGAGACATTCCTGCATGGTGGGAGGTCATGTAGTGTGGTGGAGCCTGGGGCTTTATTCTCTCTTGAAGGTTGGCGAATTCTTTTTTATTCTGTGATTGCGGATGACTGTTCTTTCATGCTCTCTTGGTGGTGAAGCCTGTTGGGTCGCAACCTGCTTTCGCACAAGACAGCACATATATGATTTACTGCTTATAGTCACTGTTTCGCTTATAAATAAGTAAATATGTGACATATTCCAAGCCATATTTTATTCCAAGCCAGCCACATATCCAAGCCATAAGCAAGATATTGACTATAAGCAAGTGCTAGAACGGGTTGTGCATGTGGAAGCTCTTCGTGGAGGTTTTCTTAGTGGTGGCTGCTGATGTGTTGGCTGCAAAGTATTAGTCTTGAAAATTTACTTTATTATGCCTAGTTCTGCTTTCTTGTGGTCTTAAAGAGAACAGGAGACTTTTATGTACTTTTGTGATGTGAGTATGGTCAAGAATGTGATACTGGGAGGGTTAAGGGTTTGTATGGGGATTGTAGCATTAAGGGTGAGAATGGTGAAGTCAGGATAAAAGCTTTTGTGATTATCGAACGAATCTTCTCGGTATTTCTGATGTTCTTAATTTATGAAGGAAGCTGAAAACTTACCAGTTCTTATATATTTGTTCGACTTCCTTCCCAACTAAAGAAAACATGCTTGTTATATAATAGAAGATTCGTGCTAGAATCATTAAATACACACACACACACACACACATTATATATATATATATATATATATATATATATATATATATATATATATATATATATATATATATATATATATATATATATATATAAAGCTACATTTGCTCCAGAAAGGGGGATAATTATTTCAGTAACTGGGTACATTTATTTTATAATGAGCTTTTAATTGAAAAACATTAAAACCCGCTGGTTTTATCCCGCGCCATTAAACTTAGTCGATCCCTTTTTCGTTACTAAAAACGAATTAAAATGAAAATTACTTATTGCATTCCGTGCTGGGAATTAAGTTGATGTGACTGATGTTGTCTAAGGGTTTTGAATATGTTTTCTTCGACTTTTAGAGACTACGCTTAAGGTGGTGAACCTAGAGGGATGATGAGGAATGACAGTCTGGGGGGCATGATGGGGCATGATGGGGCATGATGGGCATGATGAGGGATGACAGTTGGGGGCATGACAGCTGCGTGGCACAACTGACGGGAAAATGGAGAGACCTGTGAGGGTTGGGGACTAAAAAGATGGGTGATTACATCGAGAGATGAAGACAGATGAAAAAATGGTTGAGTAGGAGGAAGAATGGTTGCAGGAAGATCCGGTTGCAAGAAGATGAATAGCAGGAAGATGGGAATAAAATGGGTGTTGCAGAGGCGTCTGGGAGAGAGGAGACTGCATACATAAACTCGATAAAATACAACAATGTGCCGTGCTATGATGTAGATCATACAGAGCTATCGGTGTATGATGCAGGATAGACACACGCCATACAAGCACCGGAGTATGAGACAGGAAGCACATGCCGTAAAAAACAAGAGAATATCAGGTTCTAAACGGGCATAACCCCTCGGAACCATAAGCGTTTGTTTATTCTGATCCAATATATTGCAAGGAGCAATTTTGTTTACACTGACCGAGCTGATGCCTCTCGTTCCTTCTGGAGTATCCAACCAGAGGCCGTGTTGATGCTTCAACGAAATGAACTAGTCTCTATTGTCCTCTCAACACGGCGGAGAAAAGAAAGCATTGAAAAGCATTGAAAGCAGCTCCAGCACCTTTCTCCGCTTCTGCTGTATACAGCAGATATTCCTGCAGCTTAAAATTAAGCTGTATTAATTGCGTCTGTTGTGTGTGTGTGCTTGTGTTTGGTTATGACTGTAAGCGTGCCCTTGGGCCAGATAAGAATATCTAATGGCCCTTTCCCTCTCGTATATGTATATATATATATACATATACATATACATACATACATACATACATACATACATACATACATACATACATACATACATACATACATATATTATATATAATGCGCCAATTTACCCGTTTCTTTTTCTTTATGCTTCATGTCTCTGTTGCATGACACATTTCTCACTGTCATCCAGTCACTTTTTAATGCTATAAAGTGTGTTTGTTCGCTGGTGTGTGTTTCCTCGTGTATTGTGTTTCTTTAGGTGCACGTGGGTATAAAATTGTATTCATGTACACGTATGTGTTTTTCGTGTGTGTTGTATATTTGAGTAAATGTCCGTGTCTCAGTGTATATTTCAGTTTTTGTATAAATATGTGTTTATTTATGAGTGTACACGTACAAATAAAAACGATCAAGATCAAAATGTATCACTCGTTGTGTCGCATCTGTCTGTCGACTTTTGAGTTTATTGTTGATTCACAAAACAAGCAGCAGCAGGAGCAGCAGCAGGAGCAGCAACAGCACCAGCACCAGTAACAGCAGCAGCAGTAACAACAACAACAGCAGCACCAGCACCAGTAACAGCAGCAGCACCACCACTTACGTCAACAAACTGTATAGAACAATGATCACATATCGCCATGTTTTTCCTTCACCCCAACAAGTGTCAGGCAGTGCATTAGCGCAGCAAGTTAGCGGCCAGAGGCAGCAACAGCTAATGTTTTTACTGACTACAATGATAATTGGTTTCATGGTAAGGAGAACGAACGCAAATATCTTTATATTATATATATATATATATATATATATATATATATATATATATATATATATATATATATATATATATATATATATATATATTTATTTATTTATTTATTTATTTAATTGTTAGTTTAATTGAAAAAGACAGCGATACTCGGCGTTAAAGTCTACGGGAAGATGTTGCCACATTTCAATACCGATTTGCAGTTTTTCAGCAGAGTAAAAATTCCCAATTCTTATATCAGTTGCATTTCGTTGTTCGTGGATAGTCAGACACCTTGAAAGATATGTTGCTTTCTTGCCTATATATTGAGCTCTTTGGGGGGTTGACAGTCCTTAAGTAAAGGTACAGTCGACATTCGTCTCCTATAAGGCGTTCCACTTTGTATCGGGAGATTTCTTCATACGAAAGCCATTCAGGTGTCTTCATTTTTACACTTCTCACTTACTAACTAAACCTGGCGACAAAGTCTTCACAGACGCCATGAAAATTCTTGCATCTTTACTAAGATTATAACCAGAAGGGTTTTTAATAAGATTCAAACCCACTTCCTGTAGGATAAACCTACCAAAGTGAACCTATATAAGCATGAGGACACATACCTATGCAATAAAACTAGACAACAGCAAGACAACATAAATTAGACAGCTTAAACTAAACAAAAGTACATAACTAGATTTATTAAGAACAACATTCGACAATTTACCTGTGGCCAAGGTATTCATCTTGGGTCGTGTCTACAGAATTTGTAATGAAAATGTTCTTAGTGTTAACGGATTAACGGATACTTTCCCAGGCTAGATATTATCCCTCTCTTAGGCCATACTAGAGCTATGAATTTTCAAGGATTCATTACAAAGAGAAATTCGTAGCTAAATGCTTAAGAGTGTTTAAAACAGTAAATCACAAATATATAACTCATGTATGAGCAGAGTTTACCACAAGCAGAAATCATTTCCAGCAAAATAAACTTGAAGGAAAACGTTAGAAGCTATTAGAAATATTTATTTTATTTCCCCCTTTTAATATTAAGAGATGGGAACATGTACCACTTTCCAAGTCTGATTAAACCAGGACTTATCCTTCGTGAAAACCCCTCGGTTGGGAAATGTCAGCTTTAGCCCAAATTCTGAGTTCAGTTTACCGCCTGCCGTGTGATGAGGTGTGATGAGGTGTGATGAGGTGTTATATAGTGAGATGTGGTATGGTAGGGTGTGGTATTGAGCTGTTGTCAGATGTGGTGTAGTGAACAGTGTTCAAATATTTATTTTTAGAGTGTACAGTTATCAATAGAATTGTTGAGATCAAATTACTTTTCGTATATTTTGGTTTTAACTGTTGTTATAAGTAATTATCAAAGAAGGCACCAAGCCGGGACTGTTGTCATAAATGAAAGAATATTTGTCACCTTTTACGACGAGAACAAGAGATTTTTGCTGATTATTTTGAAATGAGTCGCAAATAGGTGAGGAAGATTATCCGTCGCCTTATTACGATCCACCTCAGTAGTGCGGCCCATGTCCTCAGCACTATTCGTGTCCTTTAATACAATCACCTGCTGTCTTAAAGTATCCGTCCTCCTCAGTATGTCTTTAAGTGTTACAGAATTTGCTTCCCGGTTCTAAACAAAATTATTTTCTATTTTATATTACACAAATAACTGTGAATCCTCGCAAATTGCGTGCAAGCATTTTCCCAACGTGCACGCGCGGGTGCTGGATTCATTGATTTAGATGAAGTTCGTTAAATTTATTGGGATAATGCAATTAATTTTAACTTGTTTAATGAGGTTTCAGATATCTAGAATACCCTTCAAATTGTTTAGAATTTTGAGTACTTTTTGTCGCTCACTGAAAGGTCAGATGTGCATCAGTTCATCTCAGTTGCTTTAAGGACCTTGCTCATTATGTGCCCAATTAGCTTTTTTTCTTAACAAATAAGTTATTATTACACAAATTCCCCGTGTTGTGTAAGTACGTAAGGGCCGCGAGCACTCAAACACCAGCTTTTTCTTAAGTGGTAGGTAATACTGAGAGTGAATGAGCGTGCGTGCTCCAGAGTGAAATAGTGCGTGAAATAGGTATGAATATGAAATTTGAGAGGAAGAGACCTGTATTGTTAGACCCACTTGCTTTATCCTGGACAATGAAGACTTCACAAGCAGTTCCACGCTTATACATATATGACCAACAGAACCCTACTCAACACCTTCCTCTTCGTTTTCATCACTGACATGCTCTTCAATTCCATATTCCTTCAATACTTATCCGGCTATACTCTGTGCCCTACGAAGAGAATACACACGAATGCTCATCATTTTGTGTATACAAGAGTGTATTCGTGGGAATTTTTCTCTATTATCTGGCTGTGTCACTGCCCCGCGCGTTCAGGTAAACGTTCCGCTCCTATTCCATTAATTTTGTTTCCGCTGCATTTAATCATATCTGAATATATGTCCTCCACACCTGCAACTTTTCCACATTCCAGCCTCTGAGGTGAGTCGTTTATCACTTCTATTGATGGGTCTTGTGATGATCTATCTCGCAGTCTTCTCAGGCAGGCAGGGCAGATGAGGGTCATATTTACACTGCTTTCATCGAATTTACACTGCTTTCATCGTATTTACACTGCTTTCATTGTATTTACACTGCTTTCATCGTATTTACACTGCTTTCATCGTATTTACACTGCTTTCATCGTGTCCTCTTTCGAGTTATTTCACTCAAACTACGTCCGATTTCTAATTTGTCTGAACATTCTTAACGACTTAGCATGAACGGGATGCACAGCAAGCAGTTAGATACTTGGATGTTTATTGCATTTTGTTATCCTTCCTGTCACTCCTTCCCCTTACCCCTCCCACCCCTTCCTTGATCGTCTTGCTCTCACTATCTCCCTCTCACTATATTTGCCTCAACACCTCTCACTACGCTGCATTTTAGAAAGTTTTGCTTTCATTTATTAACTCATTTTATATTTACTTCCAACTCGCGTTACTTGCATTTCTTCATTTCAACTTTCAAATTAGAGACTGCAAAATTAAAAATAAATAAATACCCCGGGACACTGATGCCAGCGCCATCACGGCAACAAAGCTCTCCAATTTGCATAATCTCATTTGAAGGTCGCTTGATCCGCCCTATTTCTTCTGGGGGACGGAGGAAGAGATGAAGGAAATATACAGGATTTAAAAAAAATAAATACGTCAGTTTGAGAAAATATTGAAAATTATTACATTTTGGCGTAATATAAGCTACACCGACTCAAAAATTGTCATTATTTTTTCTTGGGAGATGCAGAAATGTCTGGAGTCAGCTAAGGAGTGAAGCGAAGATTCCTTTAGTTGACTGTATTATGTTACCGTTATGTTACCGTTATGTTACCGTTATGTTACTCCTCCTGCCTCGTGTTCTCAACACTTCTTCAAATACTGTATTTCGATATCTTTGAAACACAATATTTTATTGTGTTAAAATGTATTTGTGGTATGCTACTGTGTAGAGTGTAGATCCACACACTCACACACACACACATACACACACACATTCCCCCCTTTCCCCTGCACACTCGCACCCCCACCCCCATACACGAGTGCACTCACACACTAACACACACACTCAAGTGGCTCTGTGTAGGTCGGAGTGCCTAAGAATTAGCTTTGTTTATTAGGTTGTGCAAGTCTCCTTGCATCCGGCTCACTCTTTAAGGAGGCCAGATGGGGTAATTCAGGCCAGCTGCACGTCAGATGGTTCCTAAAGCTAATATATCCTCACTCAACCTTACCTTACCTAATATAACTTAATGTAACCTGAAGTTACTTAATTTACACCAATATTTAACATGATAGAACTATTTTTCACTGGATTTAACATGATATAAATTTATTTAAATGGATTTTCAACTAATATTAGCCTGTTTAAAATAATTTAAACTGATTTAACTTTATTTTTCAGGGATGAAACATTACTTAACCTGATTTAATATGATAAATCTTTACACATATTTAAGTCCTGATGAGTGTATATTTGTACACGTCGCTCTTTCACGTCAAACATGCTCACTTTTCATACTAACAGCTGACCCATCAAACAGTGTACCCTTCATACACACAGCTGACCCCTCAGACACACAGCTGACCTCTCAGACACACAGCTGACCCCTCAGACACACAGCTGACCTCTCACACACACAACTGACCCCTCAGACACACAGCTGACCTCTCAGACACACAGCTGACCCCTCAGACACACAGCTGACCTCTCAGACACACAGCTGACCTCTCAGACACACAGCTGACCCGGTTATACACAAACACTGGACAATAGAAGGCAAAGAAGTGACGTTTCCTGAGAACTGAATAAGCTTCTGTGAGGTTCCTGGGTTTAAGAAAAGCCAGAGATTCAAGGAGTAGGATGTGAAGTCCCTGGCTGAGAGCCTCTACCCCCTGGTGACATCTCCTGTGGAAGACTGTGATGTCTCTCGCTAGTACCAACCCGACGGGTAAAATCTGTCGTGGTGGGTATACCTCGTGGAGGTCCTGGGGATGGGTTCTGGGTTGTGAAGTCTAAGATCCATCCACATATCCACATACTCGTCAAGGAGAAGAACTCGTCACAGAATTGTAAGACTCTAGGATGCAAGTATGATTCGTATTTGCGTTGCTAGTGTGAACATTGTTCTTAAACAGCTTACAATATTAATTAACAAATACTTACTACAAGTTCAATATAAGTTATATGTTTGAATGGATTTTAGGTGTAAAATATAAGGCCTTTCTATCGCCGATGTTAAGTTACTCGACAATACACGGAACTCGACCCAGTCAATTGAACTCGACCCGGTAAGAATGTGTGTATTTCTGAAACCAGGAAGCCAAACCTTCCTTGCACGATGCTCTCAGTTGCATCAGACCTAGTTTACGAATCCCCAATATTTAATAACCATTCTGAAACAGAAATGAAAGAGGTATTTGCAAGAGAGAGAGAGAGAGAGAGAGAGAGAGAGAGAGAGAGAGAGAGAGAGAGAGAGAGAGAGAGAGAGAGAGAGAGAGATTGCTGGTCTTACACTAATCAATAGACGGGCAAGTGAAGAAATAACACTTTATATGAAAAATAAGTGTTAGTGAAGACAGTGTCGCCAGATAAAATGTATGCAAGGAAGATGGTGTAGATGAATGTGAAGAAATGTATGAGTGTCGTGACCCGGAAGCAAGCTATCTTTGGGGTTTAGATACATGTGAACAACTTTCAGTTATACATGTGAACAACTCTCAGTTATACATGTGAATAACTCAGTTATACAGGCGTTTTGCTCTGCCAGGATTTTGTACCACATCTGCATGCCTATCACTGGTCTCTGTGCATACATAAGCATGTGTATTTTCTCTCATGTTTTATTATCCAGTTTAAAATATATTCATGCACTTCACACACACACACACACACACACACACACACACACACACACACACACACACACACACACACACACACACACACACAGCAATCCAAGAACTCACAAACTAGTCTTTGCCTTCATACACACTGAAAATGTATACAAACGTTCACTCATACCAAGATTTGTGAGTTCACTTTTGCGCTAAGGTATACATCTTGGCTACTTCCTATACACTTCACGTGTGTATATACATTCCAAATCTGCTGTATACGTTGTCAGTTTTCACACAGATTCTCTCTCTCTCTCTCTCTCTCTCTCTCTCTCTCTCTCTCTCTCTCTCTCTCTCTCTCTCTCTCTCTCTCTCTCTCGGTTTCTCAACAAAGCATTTTTAGCCAGAATCCCCAAAAATTTAAATCTGATTTTGTACAGGGCATCGGTGTAACAATTTTTCTTTTTTTAATATTTTCAGGTCCCCATTGGCTTCCCTTTTTATTAACCTCGTTATTTCTATTCTTTGGATATATATATATATATATATATATATATATATATATATATATATATATATATATATATATATATATATATATATATATATATATATATATATATATATATACGTCAGATAATCATTAGTGTTAGAACCAGCCATTCAGAATAATATATGCAACGAAGGACGGTGAGGAGACTTGATCACGACATCCCGGAGTTAAGTTTTTGAAGGGAAATGGTATTAACTGTGAACGGTGGTGATGTTAGAGGGCTAATGGAGTGACGTCACAACAATGCTGGTGGGATAGAATGTATAAACTGTGAAGCTGATCATCATTGTGGAAGATATACATACGATAGGATTTCATTGTGTATATGTATGTGTGTCTATGTATGTGTTTATATGTATACTTGTGTGTATGTGTCTGTTGTCTGTTTAATATTATGGCTGGCTATCTACTGGGACAACACAATATGGCTGGCTATCTACTGGGACAACACAATATGGCTGGCTATCTACTGGGACAACACAATATGGCTGGCTATCTACTGGGACAACACAATATGGCTGGCTATCTACTGGGACAACACAATATGGCTGGCTATCTACTGGAACAAAACAATATGGCTTGCTATCTAGTGGAATAACACAATATGACTGGCTATCTACTGGGACAACACAATATGGCTGGCTATCTACTGGGACAACACAATATGGCTGGCTATCTACTGGAACAAAACAATATGGCTGGCTATCTAGTGGAATAACACAATATGACTGGCTATCTACTGGGACAATACAGTATGGCTGGGGTACCTATTATAACACGCCATGTTATGGCTGGCTGTCTATAGTTCGTTTCGTATTATTAAAATACTAATACGAAACTGATATCTTAGCTTTAACGTTGACGAATATTAAGGAAATGTTCAGTATTAACTTCAGAGGGAAGCAGCGTCTTTCGCCGATGAACACTCCAGTATCTTGTCGAATGTATGGTGAATAAGGTGAGAAATAGATATACTTATTAAAACAAGTATTTTTTGGTAGACAAACATATTTTTTTACTGTGATATGGCAGTGTGTGTGTGTGTGTATGTGTGTGTGTGTGTGTGTGTGTGTGTGTGTGTGTGTGTGTGTGTGTGCGTGTGTGTGTGTGTGTGTGTGTGTGTGTGTGTGTGTGTGTGATGAGAACTATCACATGTGTCAGAGAGCGAGATGGTAACAATCAAACTATCAGGAAACAAACATTGGACGCCCTCCATGGACACCGAAACAGACTGAGACTTGCAGGCAACTGTGCCGAACTGGTGCAAGCAAGTCTATCACTGGATCAACCTAGCGGCAGGATTCATAATAGTCTTCACTCATTAATTAGTCACTTTCAAGCACAAAACACAGCAGAAAAAAACAGTGAAGTTTCTGCCTATATATCAGTGGTGACGTCTCTGTATATCCAGGGTTTTGCTGTGGCTATATACCAGGGGTGACGTCTCTGTATATCCAGGGTTTTGCTGTGGCTATATACCAGGGGTGACGTCTCTGTATATCCAGTGTGATGCTCTGGTTATATAGGAAGGGAGGTGACGTCTCTATATATCTAGGGTGATGCTCTGGCTATATACCAAAGGGTGACGTATCTGTATATCCAGGGTGACGTATCTGTATATCCAGGGTGATGCTCTGGCTATATACCAGTGGTGACGTCTCTGTATATCCAGGGTGATGCTCTGGCTATATACCAGGGGTGAGCTCTGGCTATATACCAAGGGGTGACGTCTCTCGTCAGTAGGAAGGAATTGCTTCTGTAATCTAAACCATGGTCGACATGCGGTCCACGAGTAGTACTCAACTTTCCCATCAAGTTAGAGGTGGAGTTCTGAGGGTTGGCCAGATGTGCCGAGAGGCCCCTGGCTCGCTGCTGGAGCGCCGGCTCCTGTCACCTTCCAACAGTGCTGTCCGGAAAGTTTTAATACCACCGGGTTCTCTGTGTAGCCCCCCTGGGAGGGGAAGGGGTGAGTGAACTCGCTTCCCTGTCCTCGTCGACATGGACTTGTAAGCTACCATTTCATCGCGTAAGGTCTGTTAAACAATTGACAGTGTAATGTAATGTTAATTACTTAATTTATAATTATAATATATCCGTTCAAATTTCTGTTCTGAATTAACTTTAACCTATTTATTTCATATCAAGTTCTTTATTTATTATTTTTATGCTGAACAAACTACTAAATTCTAACTACTTTGTAATTCTTTATTGGGTCTAATTTCCATCAGTGCCGTTGAAGCAGGAGTGAGCAGAAGCATCAGGAGGCTCGCAGACGACACAACCATACAAAACAAGGCTGCTCAACTGCAAAGGAACTTAAGGTCCAGTGTTCCGCCTTGAGAAATGCACATTCCTTAACCCGGAGAACGACAGCGATGCTATACCCCACATCCAAGGTACAGTCACACGTACCTTACCTTGAGGCGTTACCTTGAGGTGTTTTCGGGGAGAGCGACGCCGCGGCCCGGTCGTCGACCAGGCCTCCTCGTTGCTGGACGTGGATCACATTGTGAGAGAGACTTGGGAGTCAAGATCAGCAGCCACCAGAGGCTCAGACAGCAAGGCACGAAATAAAGCAATCAGAGTGGTGGGAGTTATAAGGGGGCAGCATCAGCACCAGAAGCAGCAATATCACCTTTCAACAATGTCTGGCGCTGGTGAGGCCTCGCTTGGACTACGTTGAGAGGCTCTGGTCGCCGGATAACACAATGGACAATGGACTCTCTGCAGACAATACAATGTAAGATGAAACAATAAAACCTGATATCTGGGACCTTTCCAACGAAGAAAGATTAAAGTGTCTCAATCTGCACTCAATAGAGAGACGCAGGACAAGAAGGGGTGTTATGATCGAGGTTTACATGTAAAGTAGAGGCATAAACAAGTGGGTTAGAAGCATAAACAAGGGGTTGTTGATTTAATAGTGTTCTGAACCGGTCGGAAGAGGTCATCATCCGCCACAATGGGTGTAAGCTAGAGTAATTTGCCGTTCGAGGCGGAGAACAGTATTGTTTTAAGAATATGGTTGTTGATCCGTTACTGAGACAGCGTAACAGGTTTCAGGAATAGTATTTTATAGGTATAAAAGTGAGATGGAGTGGAGACCCATCTCGCATGGAGCCCTACTATGGAGCTCTTTAATTCTCACGTCCAAATGTAATTTCTCGCTCGGATTGATAGTCAAGACTTCCACTCTCCCTCTTGCTTTGGTTACTAATGGCATTGTGGATTCCAAAGTTAACATGCGGTCGACACCCATATTCCCATTTGCAGTTTGTACTGGTCTGGCTGGAAGTTCATATCGTTTCTTATTTCCTTCCTTGCATGCTGAGTCAGAAAGTTTCTCTCTGTTGTTTCTACTTGATGTGTGTGTGTGTGTGTGTGTGTGTGTGTATGTGTGTGTGTGTGTGTGTGTGTGTGTGTGTGTGTGTGTGTGTGTGTGTATGTGTGTGTGTGTGTGTATGTGTGTGTGTGTGTGTGTGTGTGTGTGTGTGTGTGTGTGTGTGTGTGTGTATGTGTGTGTGTGTACTCACCTAGTTGTACTCACCTAGTTGTGTTTGCGGGGGTTGAGCTCTGGCTCTTTGGTCCCGCCTCTCAACCGTGTGTGTGTACTCACCTAATTGTACTCACCTAATTGTGCTTGCGGGGGTTGAGCTCTGGCTCTTTGGTCCCGCCTCTCAACCGTCAATCAACTGGTGTACAGATTCCTGAGCCTATTGGGCTCTATCATATCTACATTTGAAACTGTGAATGGAGTCAGCCTCCACCACATCACTTCCTAATGCATTCCATTTGCTAACTACTCTGACACTGAAAAAGTTCTTTCTAACGTCTCTGTGGCTCATTTGGGTACTCAGCTTCCACCTGTGTCCCCTTGTTCGCGTCCCACCAGTGTTGAAAAGTTCGTCCTTGTTTACCCGGTCGATTCCCCTGAGGATTTTGTAGGTTGTGATCATGTCCCCCCTTACTCTTCTGTCTTCCAGTGTCGTGAGGTGCATTTCCCGCAGCCTTTCCTCATAACTCATGCCTCTTAGTTCTGGGACTAGTCTAGTAGCATACCTTTGGACTTTTTCCAGCTTCGTCTTGTGCTTGACAAGGTACGGGCTCCATGCTGGGGCCGCATACTCCAGGATTGGTCTTACATATGTGGTGTACAAGATTCTGAATGATTCCTTACACAGGTTCCTGAACGCCGTTCTGATGTTAGCCAGCCTCGCATATGCCGCAGACGTTATTCTCTTTATGTGGGCTTCAGGAGACAGGTTTGGTGTGATATCAACTCCTAGATCTTTCTCTCTGTCTGTTTCATTAAGTACTTCATCTCCTATTCTGTATCCTGTGCCTGGCCTCCTGTTTCCACTGCCTAGTTTCATTACTTTGCATTTACTCGGGTTGAACTTCAACAGCCATTTGTTGGACCATTCACTCAGTCTATCCAGGTCATCTTGTAGCCTCCTACTATCATCCTCTGTTTCAATCCTCCTCATAATTTTTGCATCGTCGGCAAACATTGAGAGGAACGAATCTATACCCTCTGGGAGATCATTTACATATACCAGAAACAGTATAGGTCCAAGGACTGACCCCTGCGGGACTCCACTTGTGACGTCTCGCCAATCTGAGACCTCACCCCTCACACAGACTCGTTGTCTCCTGTTGCTTAGGTATTCCTCTATCCACCGGAGTACCTTCCCTCTCACTCCAGCCTGCATCTCCAACTTTCGCACTAGCCTCTTGTGTGGCACTGTATCAAAGGCTTTCTGACAATCCAAAAATATGCAGTCTGCCCACCCTTCTCTTTCTTGCCTTATTTTTGTTGCCTGGTCGTAGAATTCAAGTAACCCTGTGAGGCAGGACCTGCCATCCCTGAACCCATGTTGATGCTGTGTTACAAAGTTCCTTCGCTCCAGATGCTCCACTAGTTTTTTTCGCACAATCTTCTCCATCAGCTTGCATGGTATGCAGGTTAGGGACACTGGCCTGTAGTTCAGTGCCTCCTGTCTATCCCCTTTCTTGTATATCGGGACTACGTTAGCTGCTTTCCAAGTATCTGGCAGTTCCCCTGTTGCCAGTGATTTGTTATACACTATGGAGAGTGGTAGGCTCAGTTCTCTTGCTCCTTCCTTTAGAACCCAAGGGGAGATTCCATCTGGGCCTATAGCCTTCGTCACGTCCAACTCTAGTAAACACTTCCTTACTTCCCCACTGGTAATCTCAAACTCTTCCAGTGGTTCCTGGTTAGCTACTCCCTCACTTACCTCTGGAATTTCTCCTTGTTCTAAGGTGAAGACCTCCTGGAATTTCTTATTCAATTCCTCACACACTTCCTTGTCATTTGTAGTGAATCCTTCCGCCCCTATCCTTAATCTCATAACCTGTTCCTTTACTGTTGTTTTTCTCCTAATATGGCTATGCAACAATTTAGGCTGAGTCTTTGCCTTGCTTGCGATGTCATTTTCGTATTGTCTTTCTGCCTCTCTTCTCATCCTGACATATTCATTCCTGGCATTCTGGTATCTTTCTCTGCTCTCCAGTGTCCTGTTATTCCTATAGTTTCTCCATGCCCTTTTACTTTGCTGCTTAGCTAGCCTACATCTTTGATTAAACCATGGGTTTCTCATCTTCATTTCTCTGTTTTCCTTTTGGACTGGGACAAACTTGTTTGCTGCGTCCTTGCACTTCTGCGTGATGTAATCCATCATATCTTGGGCCGTCTTTCCCCTGAGCTCTGTTTCCCATGCTATATCTGTTAGGAATTTTCTTATCCCCTCATAGTTTCCCTTTCGGTATGCTAACCTTTTGGTTTCGGTATCCCTCCTCGAGTTCAATAACCCTTCTTCAATCAAGTACTCAAACACCAGTACACTGTGGTCGCTCATTCCTACTGGGTCCTCAAAACCGATTTCTCTTATGTCGGAGTCGTTCAGAGTGAAGACTAGGTCGAGTCTCGCTGGTTCGTCATTGCCTCTCATCCTTGTGGGTTCTCCGACATGCTGCGTTAAAAAGTTGCTTGTCACCACCTCCAATAGTTTGGCTCTCCACGTATCCTCGCCTCCATGCGGTTCCTTGTTCTCCCAGTCAATCTTTCCGTGATTGAAGTCGCCCATGATGAGCAGGTGGGATCTATTTCTACAGGCAGCAGAGGCTGCCCTCTCAATTATAGTGTTAACTGCCTTGTTGTTGTTTTCATACTCTTGACTGGGTCTCCTGTCATTTGGTGGAGGGTTGTATATTACTGCTACTACTATTCTTGGTCCTCCCATTGTTATGGTGCCTGCTATGTAGTCTCTGAACTCCTCACAGCCCGGGATGGCCATCTCCTTAAAACTCCATTCCCTTCTCATGAGTAGGGCCACTCCGCCTCCTCCTCTACCTTCCCTCTCTTTCCTTATTACTGTATACTCCTGGGGAAACACGGCATTCGTTATGATTCCAGAGAGTTTTGTTTCAGTGAGTCCGATTACATCTGGGTTAACTTCTTGTGCTCTTTCCCTTAGTTCACTTGTCTTGCTTGTGATCCCATCTATGTTCGAGTACATCACCCTGAAACTGACTCTCTTCTGCTTCTTTTCTGGGGGGGACCTTTGGGATCTGGGGTGAGTGGGAGCTGGGGGGACCTGGCACGGGGGGATTGGTGGAGGAGGGAGGGCTTGGGGTGGTGGGGGAGAGGGGGAGGGTACAGGGGGTGGATAAGAGGGGGAGGGTACAGGGGGTGGATAAGAGGGGGAGGGTACAGGGGGTGGATAAGAGGGGGAGGGTACAGGGGGTGGGTAAGAGAGGGAGGGTTGGGGAAGCATGGGGGGAGGGGAGGCTGTGGGGGATAGGGGAGATGGGGGGGCTTGGGGGGAGAGAAAAGGGTGGAGGGCTTGGGGGGCGTGGGGGAAAAGGGAGGGCTGAGGTGGGTGAGGAAGAGGGGAGGGTTTAGGGGAGTGGGGGAGAGGGGAAGACTTAGGTGGGGTGGGGGAGAGTGGGGGGCTTAGGGGGGAGGGGGAGAAGGGAGGGCATGGGGGTGGGAGAGACGGGAAGGCATGTGGGAGAAGGGAGGGCATGGGGGATGGGGGAGAAGGGAGGTCCTGGGGAGAGGGGTGAGGGGGAGAAGGGGGGTGAGTGGGGGGAGGGGGGTGGGTGGGGGGAGGGTGCCCTAGGTGGGTACTTAGTGGGGGGCTGACAGGGGATGGGGCAGGTTGGGTGTCTGTTGGGTAGAATTTGGGGGTGGTGCCCCAATCCCTGTGGCTGTTGCACTGTTTGAGGAGAGTTCTCCACTTCCCTCTGGGATTGTAGGGTTCTGGGTTGTGGTACTCTGATTTCCTTCTCTCTCCCTGCGCTCCTTCCTCGCGTCTGCTGTCCGTATTCTCTCTTCCCTTGTCATATCCCTCTGCAGGAATATTTTCTTGAACTTCTCTACACCTTTTAGACAACACTTCCTTGCTAGCAGTTCCTCTTTCGCGATTTCGCTCATGAAAACCACCTTTATCATTCGGTCTCTGTCCTTGTTGTACTTTCCAAGCCTGAAAACCTTTTCAACATTTCGCTCAGCTCCCTCCATCCTTACCTCTTTAAGGATCTCTTTAATCATGTTTTTGTCCTTGTCTCTCCGCTCCTTTGGTCTGGTCCCTGTTTGTTCTTCAATGCCTGCTACTACTACTGCTCTATTTCTCTCTATCAGCCGGCTAGTACATCTAGCTGCTTCCTGAGAGGAAGCCACTTCCATGGCAACTTCCTTAACCGCAGACCTAGCTTCAGGGCTCTTTTTAAGCATTTCAGCAAATGAGATCTGGGTTGTGGTGGTCCCCTCCACAGTAGCATTCCCATCTCCCTGGGGTAC